>NC_051158.1:188578102-188621325 GCF_013339745.2 Dermacentor silvarum
CACCACCTATGTAGGCGGCATCGTCAGTACACAAATACTTTTGTTGAGTAAGCCAGTGATAAAAAACGCTGAAGTACATTTTTTTTTTGTTAAATCATGGCAGTTCCTAAAACTATATATGCTCCCTGTATTGCAACCCTGGTAGAAAAAAAGATGATTTATGAATATGTATCATTGTGTGTTGGCATTCAAATTTACCATATGTGTAATTCATGTGAATGATTTTCGTGTGCAACTAGCATGAAAAAGTATGCGAGGAAGTTTGTTTACAATGCACGTAAACATATCTGTACCAAAGATAAAAATGTACCTGCATGCCGAACGTCCAGAGGAGCAAGAACCTGTCAGGCCACATGGACCTTTAGGTCTTGCTCCTCTTTTAATGCGAAAGCATTAGATGCCGCATTGCGCGAAAATCTGGCGTTGTAGTTGGCGGCATGAGCGAATGATGGTACCAAAAATGGCCGACGGCAAGGAGTAAAAACACGTCAAAAATACTCGATCTGACGTCACATTTCTCAGCGATGTTCCTGAAAGCAAATTGAACTAATGCATTTCAAAAGAACATTATGTAAGTTTCGGCCTGGGTGGCAATCGAACCAGGGCCTTCGGCGTCGGAGACGAGCACGCTTCCCCAAGGCCATGGCAGCTTTCAACAGCGAAGCTGTTTAACCTGGGCGTTTGCCGTCAGGTGTAACGCCGAAATGTGGGCCGATCCTGGTGGTAGTGCAGAAAGGGTCCAAGCGGAATGGCACATACCCCTGTGAACTAGCCGAATGTGTTTAAGCTCGAGGATGGTCCGTCGAGTGTACGCCGCAATACCTCCGCCTAGAGATGACGTCACCACGCATCGCCTAAAGCCCAGACCACACGTACGCTTGCGGACGCGCGCAAGCTCGCGTCTACGCGCCTTGCGGTTGCCGCGCCTAGCGAGGAATGGCGGTTTGCATCCACAAATACGCGCGACGGCGCGCGCTCACTGGCCTCACTTGTGACGCCTTGGCAGACGCCACTTCGTACTTCGTTGTTGGCAGTGTTTCAAAACGCTTCGATATTTAAAAACGTAATTGTTATATTTTTAGAACTGTTAGATCAGCACAAAAAGTGAAGAAGAGGCACTTTCTTGCATATTATAAATCTGCTTAACTGAGAGTTGAGTGTACCGCACCGTAGCTGCGTAGCCAGGCGCGCCGGCGCGAGGCAGCTCAAGCGCGCAATATCAGAGAGGAAGCTGATCACCGAGATCGCACCGCGTTTCAACGCGTACGAGCCGTGCCGCACCGTCTGCGCATGCGTGGGCGCGCAGACGCGAGCTTGCGCACGTCCGCAAGCGTACGTGTGGTCCGGGCTTAACAACGCTGCGCGCCAGCTGCGCCGTCGCGCCTCGCCACAGCTGCGTGAGCCGTGACGTCATCGCGCGCGTAGCGTCGCATCGCTTCGCCTTAGCTTTGCCGAGCCATGATGTCACCGCGCCGTGCGCAGTGCTTGTCGTGGCTGCGCAGAGGCGGAGCTAAGCCGTGACGTCATTGCCCGACCCATGGGATATATATATATATATATATATTCTGCACAGTGCACGTCCATTTGACCTTTTCCATCCCCCCCCCTATGAAATGCCCTCACGGGCCTTTAGCTAGGGTACTTAAAATAAAATGAATAAATAACTAAAGGTGTGCCTAGTGCGATGTGTCGTTAGGTACGTTACGACGCAGTCAATGGTTTGGAGGTGGCGCCACGTCATCAGTGTAAAAAATAAAGACCAGCGAAGCTGTACTGTGGTGGGTTATGTATTTCCAATTATGTCTATTAAGATGTGATGGTGTAATTGGTTATTTGAGCTATTAAAGAATGAGAAATATATATGATCCGGTCTTTTTCATTTATTTAGTGACCACAGGGACCATGGCCTTATGGTCGCTGCGGTTCACGCCATAGGGTGTACGGCAAAGGTTGGCACGTTCTTCATAAACATGTCACCAATGCCGCGCGCATTCGGTGCGAACGCGGCCAAATGGCGCCGCCGTCGACAACAGTTGTGCGCGTTGTTTGTGTGACCGCACACAGCGGTGTCAAAACGCTGGCGTGAGCAAGGGCGCCCGCAGCAGCGAGCGAAGGTTCATGCGGTCTATCGTTTCAACGGAAACTGAGCGGCGAAAGCACAGCGCCTACAAAGTTAGGAGCCGTGTTTCAGATAGCTTTCAAGATACGGTGGGCGCGACCGCCCGGCGCCGCGCAAAGTACAAGTTGCTCGCAGAGCAGAAGCCGCAACCCCTCCCTCCCGCGCTGCCTTCCCGCTTTCCTTTCGCATGGGAGATTGAGTCGCCAGTTCCCCTTGCACCCAGTCGCAAGATACGCATTCGGTGCCGTAGCTAAACTTCATCTCCCCCTCCCTCCCTCCCGTCTCCCCATGGCCTTTCGCGCGACGGAAGAAGTCGCGTTTGCTCTCCGCCGTGTGTTCGCTCCCCGTGAAATCACTCGCACACCATCGAATACTGAGCCCCTAACTGCTTCGCTGTAAAAAACACCGCATATCCACGAAGTGAATGATGATGAGTGGGCGAAGCACCGGGGGATCATTCGGATAAAACGCCGGAAGCGTTCTCCGGAACCCGGCTTCCGGTAGCGGAGCCGGAAGCCGGAGCTTGGCGTACATATACTGTATACACACACACACACACACACACACACATATATATATATATATATATATATATATGTATACTGTACATGTCTGCAGTACATATGTACATGCTTTGGTATACACAGTATACATGCAAACCAGAGCTACGGACAACTACGAGGGACAAGGCTCGGCCCTAAGGTGCTTCGCTCCTAAGAGAGTACAGCTGCGCCTCTAGCGGGAGCGGAGAGTGCTAGCGCGGCTACAACGGCGCGACGGCGGACAAGGCTCGACCCTAAGGAGCTTCGCCCCTAAAAGTATTAATGTCCAATGGAACGCCGCTGGGTGGTAATTTGAGTTATAAACTTCCCGCGGGCAAGCGAGTGCATTGAGACACTTGGCGCGTTTTTATTTGGCCTAAGCGAGCGCAATTAGAACGCGACGAGAGCTCGCGCACAGAATGAACGCGCGGAAAAAAGAAAATTTCACCAAAGGAATTATAATAACTTTCGCATTCCCACACGTAAGCAATCTTAAGTGCCTCTGCCAAATTTTCTTGTATAAAAGATAAAATGAATTGCATTGTATAATTAAGCGCTTTACAGAAGCTTCGCATCATATAGGTTCCAACATGTGCGTTGCATCTGCGTAATTTTTGTTTCGAGTCTGGGAAATGTTAGTTTAAAGGACATGAAGTACTTTCAAAGAGATTCCTAAACAAATTCGGACATTAAATTCGTCATCGTTGCTAATAATATAATGCAGATTATACTTGCGAAATACGCAGGGCAAGAGCGGAGGCTTTTCAATACAGCATATCTCTACGGCTCCTGCTTACATTTGGCTTCATTGCAGTCAAGGAAGATACCATCTAGACTCGAAATGTTATTAGTACAGCAATAAAAGTTACCGAGGCACTTGATAAGTCTCCTGACGTGCATTGAATGCGAAAGCATTATGACTCTTTCACGCGATACTTTTAAAGGATCCCTAAACCACCCAGAGGTCGAAATTTAGCTGTGGTGTTGCAGTTCTGCACGAGTCTACAACGAACACGTAGCCGCAAGAATTTCTTGAAATGGTGCCGGTAATAGCGGAGTTACACGCGTTTGAAGATCGAAACACGGCCCTCGCTCGTTTCGCTCTTTCCTTCGCTACTCTCCTCATCGGCTGGTCACTCCTCCTCGCCGAATGCTCCTCCAAATGTCACGTGACATACGTCATCGCCAACGCGCTGTCCACTTCCGGTTAAGGCACGTCCACGCTATAGCGGCAAATATACCGACGGCGAACCGGCCTTCAGTGCCGTAGAACGTCTGCCGCGCGAGAGGTGTCCAAAGCAGACGGTAGTACACGCACACAGAGAGAGATAAAACAAGCAGTACAACGAGACAAGAAACATATTTGAATCACTGAAGCATAGGTATAGCTTGGAATATAGACCAAATTAGATCACATAAATATACATTTACTAAATGCATGAATTTGTTTACATAATTTTACATTTAGCCCATCATTCGGAAGCCGAACTACCACCCGACGTGGCAGTTTAGTCGCTTTGGCGTTGGGCTGCTAAGCACGAGGTCGCGGGATCGAATCCAGGCCGCGCGGCCGCATTCCGAGGAGGGCGAAATGCAAGAACACCCTTGCATTGAGTGCACGTTAAAGAACTTCAGGTTGTCGAAATGAAACCTGAGTTCCTCACTACGGCGTGCCTGGTAATCATATTCGTAGCATTAGCACGTAAAACCCCAGTACACCCCTTCACCACCGGAAACCCAATCTACATGAAGTAGCAGGTTGGCATCCATAGCCTACATTGACCAATCATGTGCTTGAATAATGACTTGGTGGAAGCCCCTGGAAAATAGACACTTTTGGTTGTTTTATTTTACTTGCTCGAGAGAGAGAGAGAGAGAAACGAGAAGGGAAATGTAGGGAGGTTAACCAAGGACGTGCCCGGTTGGCTACCCTACGCTTGGGCAGAGGGAAGGGGGAAGAATAGATAAGGAGCGATAATATAAGAAATAATAAAGAGTCAGTCATTCGCAGAGTCAGTCGCAGCGGAAGGTCCACTGTCACAAGCGCTCATGCAGTCCAGTCTCCTTCAAGAAGTGAAGGAGAACTTTTGTGGCCTTTCGCATGCAAGAATGCGTAGGCCATGGTCCCAGAATATTTTCCTCTGAGAGCACTCTGCTATCTAACATGCTGAGTTGAGCTTGAAGAATTCGTCGTTGAGCGTCAAAAGCTGGGCAATGACACAGAAGGTGCTCTAGCGTCTCATCGCACCCGCACGAATTGCATGCCGCACTGTTAGCCATTCCTATTAGGAATGAATAGGAATGACATTACTTGCTCGAAGTGTTGGAAGTAGTAAGCACCCTTAAATTCTGCAAAGTGTATGTTTCATACAAAACACCGTTTTAACACCCTGAAATAATGAAATGGTGCACTAAGAGTGGTTTTCTAACGAATGTAACCATTTTAGTAATTTTCAGAGAAAGTAAGGCTGCAAAAAGAGTGTTTCGACATCTAATCTATCCTCGAGGGTGTAATTTTCCTGAGTCTGTAGAAAAGTTATTGTGACAAAGTAGTTCGGGCGCCCTGAGCATTGATAGTACATTTTTTGGTGTTTCGAAGTCCAGTATCATCATATGGCAAAAAAATTATAAGTTGAAACTGTCATGTCAATACTGCTTTAAGAGGAATATAGTGTTGCTTACTGCCCTGCGCTTAGAAACGCCACGCGTGCCATAGAACCCGAGGGAGTAGGCTTGGCGAAGCATCCTATCGGTCGCCGATGCGAGGGTCTCGCCAAATACTCTGCGCGCTTATCGGGTGTGAAGGCACTGTCTAAGACAAGGAAGGAGCGACGCAAACTGGATCACAAGTGCAAATTGTTGGCCTTGCTAAACGACGGCACTTCGGAGATTGACAATTTGACGATGGTCTCTTTAGAATTAAAGCGAATGAAATGATTAGAGGCGGCAACAAAAATCTGGGCTTTTCGATATCTGCTCGCGCGTATTACGGGAAGTGACGCTGAACGGGAAACTGACTGGGACGACGGGAAGCTGACTGGGGCAGCTCTGGGAGGTGACGCTGCTCTAGCACACCGGCCTGAAATTCCTCTGTGGACCCTGCCTACTGATCGGAACCTTCTGGACGTGGATGTGGATGGTTTGCCTGTTACAGCACTCATCGACACTGGAGCGCAAATTTCCATCATGAGTGCAGACCTTCAAACGCGCCTTAAGAAAGTCCTTACTCCCGCTCCGACTCGACTGCTACAGGTCGCCGACGGTGGAACTCCGGCTGTGCTCGGAATGTGTGCTGCACGTGTCATTGTCGCTGGCCGCCACACGTCGGTTTTGTTTAGTGTGCTCGAACGCTGCCCCTCCCCCCCCCCTCCTCCCCGATGTGATCCTCGGACTCGACTTTTTGACCGCCCATTCTGCTCCGATTGAATGTTCAGCCGGTGTCCAACTTGACCTACCCCTTTCCATTGACCTTCCTGCTCAAGCCCCAACTCAGCTTTGTTCTGCGGATTTTATTTGTCTTCTTCCCCAAGCAGCAACCTGCGTCACGGTTTTCGCCTGTCCACCTGTTCTTGACGGAGACAATCTCCTCACTCCCGCGACTTCTGTCCTGCTTTCCCACAATGTCTCCTTCCCACACACCGTCATTTCTGTAGCGGCCAATCAGACCTGTCTTCCCATCCTAAATTTCGGCCAGTGCCCTCAGGTACTTCCTCAAGGGATGTCGCTTGCCCCGTTGTCACCGTCCCGCAAATGCCGTATTTCCGCTCTATCTGTTGCGACATCTTCAACCAGTGCTCGTTCTGCGCCTTCTGTATCTGCACCCGCCCGACGACATTGCAAAGATGATTGCGCCGGAGCTCGCACCCCAATCTGCCGCAGCGCTCCGTGACATCCTCGAGTCCTACGCCGACATTTTCGACCTGAGCGATCGCTCTTTGGGTGAAACTACGGTTGTGAAGCATCTTATAAATACCGGCGATGCGGCAGCTGTTCGCCGCCGCCCATACCGGGTGTCGCCCTCTGAGCGACAAGTTATCCAGAGCGAAGTTGGCTAAATGTTTGCCAAAGCGATTATTGAACACTCTTCTAGCCCGTCGGCTTCCCCTGTTGTTCTCGTCCAAAAGAAGTTCGACAGCTGGCGATTCTGCGTGTACTATCGTCATCTAAACCAGATCACCAAGAAAGATGTATACCCACTTCCACGGATTGACGATGCTCTAGGTTGTCTCCACGGTGCCACTTATTTTTTAGCAATAGACCTTCGCTCCGGATATTGGCAAATTGCCGTGGATGAAATGGACGTGAACAGACCGCATTTGTCACACCTGACGGCCTTTATCAGTTTAGGGTAATGCCTTTCGGCTTGTGCAATGCCCCGGTGACCTTTGAACGTATGATGGACATGCTCTTGCGTGGCTTGAAATGGTCCATCTGTTTGTACTACTTGGATGACGTCATCGTGTTCTCTCCAACTTTTGCGGCCATCTTGAACGACTTTCATCTGTTCTTTCTGTTTTTAGCGCCGTTGGCCTGCAGCTCAACTCCTCCAAGTGCCACTTCGGTCACCGCCAATGCTCGGACATCTCATCGATTCATCAGGCATTCGCCCCGACCCCGCTAAAGTTCGTGCAGTGCAGAATTTTCCGGTACCAACCTCTGCCAAAGATGTTCGCAGCTTTATCGGCCTTTGCTCTTACTTCCGCCGGTTTGCGAAAAATTTCGCGCATGTTGCTCGTCCCCTGACTGACCTTCTCAAGAAAGACGTTCCTTTCTGCTGGGGCCCTTAATAAGCGACTTCTTTCTCGCGCCTCATCACGCTACTCACCACACCTCCTATTCTCGCCCATTTTGACGCCTCCGCTCCGACAGAAATTCGCACTGACACCAGTGGATGCGGCATCGGCGCAATTTTAGCCCAACGCCAACGTGGGCACAACCACGTTATCGCCTACGCTAGCCGCCTCCTCTCCTCATCCGAACGCAATTATTCGATTACCGAGCGGGAATGTCTCGCCCTCATTTGGGCTGTGGAAAAGTTCCGACCCTACATATATGGTCGACCATTTACGGTTACAACCGATCACCACGCCCTTTGTTGGCTTTCTTCCCTCAAGGATCCCACCGGACGCCTCGGTCGCTGGGCCGTACGCCTTCAGCAGTACACATACACTGTGTCGTTTACATCAGGACGCCGACTGCCTGTCTCGTCACCCCGTCGATGCACCGAACGATTTAGTGGATGTCGCACCGATCTGCATTCACTCGCTTTCCGCCTTGAAAGACATTGGAGCTGAACAACGACGCGATGAATCGTTACGGCAGCTTATTGAACGCCTGCTCTCTGACCCGTCTGACCCATTCCTTCACATGTTCGTGCTACAAAACGACACCCTGTATCGCCGGAACATGCACCCAGACGGGCCCGAGCTGCCAATCGTCATTCTGTCTCATCTTCAGCAGACTGTACTCCAGCAACCGCACGATGTTCCCACCACTGGACACCTTGCCGTCTCTCGGACCTATGACCGAATTCGGCGACGATTTTTCCGGCCCCATCTCAACCGCTCCGTCCGTCGCTATGTCGCCGCGTGTGAGTCGTGTCAACGCCGAAAACGACCAGCTGTACATCCTGCTGGTCTGCTGCAGCCTCTGAATATATCAACCGACCCTTTTTTTTGCGTTGGCGTTGATCTACTCGGACCATTCCCTATATCAAACGACGGAAATAAGTGGATTTCCGTCGCTACGGACTATACCACCCGTTATGCCATTACAAGAGCCCTTCCCACCAGTTTCGCTATAGACATCACTGACTTCTTGCTTCGCGACGTTATCTTACACCACGGCGCACCTCGTCAACTTCTCACCGATCGCGGACGATACTTTCTTGCCAAAGTCATGGACGACTTACTTCGATCCTGTGCTACTAAACACAAGCTTACTACAGCCTACCATCCTCAAGCTAACGGTCTTACTAAACGCCTGAACCGGACAATAACTGACATGCTCGCGATGTATGTTTTCTCCGATCATCGCGACTGGGACACTGCTTTACCATTTGTCACGTTTGCGTACAATTCTTCGCGCCACGACACAGCTAGCTATTCGCCCTTCTACCTTCTAATGGCCGTGAACCGACCTTGCCTTTTGAGACTCTTCTTTCGACCACACTCGATTCGCCGACAGAGTACGCTCGTGATGTCATAACCACAGCGACCCAGGCACGCCATATTGCCCGTCTTCGTCTCTCTGCTTCACAGACACGTCAGAAGTGCCGCTACGATCAGCGCCACCGCGACGTCGTATACGAAACAGGTGCTGTTGTGCTAGTTTTGTCTCCATCTCGACGTGTCGGTCTTTCGGAGAAACTCCTCTCGCGATACTACGGCCCTTATCGCATCCTCCACCAGGTGACGCCTGTCACATATGAAGTGTCTCCACTGGAGGCTACCGCGCCTTCACCTCTATCTGACATCATCCACGTCAGCAGCCTCAAGCCGTTCCTTTCTGGAACCAGTGAGTCGCACCAGTAAGGTGCTTCTGCCGACGGGGTTAATGTCACAGTATGTACTGTGGGAAGAAGAGGACATGGTTGGTGCCCGGCGAGACGACAAAGAAGATTCTGGGTTTCGCTTCTCTAAGCAGCCATTAAAACTGAGCCATGTTTTGAGGCAACAACAACAACAACCAATCTGTAAATACCAGTACGCTTCTTCCTTCCCGTAACAATATGTATCGCAAGTCTTACCACCAGCCACTAGCCGTCGGCTGCCATCCACAAAAACCGGTGATAGGCCAATGAAAGCAATTCGCTTTAAAACACCAGAAAGAGCCATATGAACTGATTCTGTTTATTAGAGAAACGATGCACCTGAATGCGTATACTTATAGTAGTATTTGTCTGTTTGTGTATAATTACTAGTTAGTGAATAAGGCGATGATTGATGTAGTTCCGCCAAGCGGAAGTCCGCGCCAGACTTCGAGATAGAGCGACTTCTTTCTCGCGCCTCATCACGCTACTCACCACACCTCCTATTCTCGCCGATCGCGGACGATACTTTCTTGCCAAAGTCATGGACGACTTACTTCGATCCTGTGCTACTAAACACAAGCTTACTACAGCCTACCATCCTCAAGCTAACGGTCTTACTAAACGCCTGAACCGGACAATAACTGACATGCTCGCGATGTAAACGGTAAACGGGGAAAATAAACGAAACACATCAACTGTAAACACACCCAACAAAGAAGCTGAACCTGTAGCCGTGGAGACAAAAAAATACAAAAAGAAATTAAAAGAAGCTTTCTTAGGACGCCCGGTGGGCCATCCGAGTGAGTAGGTGATGTGACTCCTCGCGGAAAGCGCCTTCTTCGAATGTATTTTGTGTCAGTGCACTTCGAAAGATGCACCGCGTCGACCGTTTCATTTGTGCTGTTTCTGTTTTGGCAGGGTAGCCTTTGCTCTTGTTCATAAGAGTCTTGAGGACACTGCCGCCAACGTTCCAGGACGTTTGGTGTGAGTGCAGTGTAACAATAGTTTACACCCTTAAACGTGAATAAGAGTGTCAATCGGCGTATAACTCACGGTCTTACTCCCTTTTCGGGTGTAATAGCGCGATATATAGACCGATTTACACCCTCGTTCACTTCTAAGTGTGTGCAATGTATTTACGGCGTGCGGCAGAATTAAGGCTCCTCTTCTCGAAGCCATGTTGCTGCCATTCATTCACCGTGCGGGCTTTAATCGATGGCATACGAAACCGCCTACCACGCCCTGTGCTTCACCAGTGTACACATCAAATCATTTTAGGCAGCAATTTCTGGTCCTCTGCATTCTCATTCATTCATTGACGGCAGCACACCATAGATGTTACGAGCAGTAATCTCCGTCGCTGTTCGTTCTCATAGTTATCGTCACCACTGAATACGTTCTACATCCCGTGGCGAACATATCCTAACGGTTGCACCGAACAAGATTGCGAAGGATGACATCTTGTTTGGGCCCCTGATGGCTACTCTATTTCGTGGGAGACTCCAGCTGCGTCCAGCCTTGTCGGTTTCTTGCACCGTTCTGCCAAACTGATCTTGTTCAACCGTGCCCCGCAGGGGCGTCTGCGCAAGCAGGCGTTTGGTGAGTTGCGCCACCACGTACCCGAGCACACGAGGGTTGGACCCTCCCACGTGACGCCGTGCGTGGCTTAGCCGTGTCCGGGGAAAGGGGGATCCTGGGGGTTGAGCCGAAGCCGGGTGTCTGGACCATTACGGCCCCTCGGCAGAGGCAACACACCTCTTTGGCCTCTGCTTCACGTAGACGGCCCCCCTGGGCTGACCCACCCAGGGGAAACCGGCTGGTCGCCTTTTCCTATCCCCCTCTCTGCCCTTTTTTCTTTCCTATCTCTTTTCTTTACTGTCCTGTCTCCTCTTCTCTTCTGTTACTTCTACGTTTTCATAGGCGGCTCGGGTTAACCTTGTGTAGGTGCCCTCTCTTGGGTGTATATATAAGGTTATAGCGGCAATGTACGGCTGGCGCCTGAAGCCTTACATGTTAAGTGCTGCAGCGTCCCCTTGTTGGACTCCGTGGTGGGTGGCTGCCATTGCTGCCGAAGTACAAATACTCCTATGGGAACACCCGCTTTTCCACGACTTCTTGATCGTCTCCCTCAGAAGAGGGGACGCACCGATGAGTTTTTGAACTTGTTCACCCGACCAAAAGACATTTTCCCACGGTTTCAAGTAGTGCATAGCGAAAGAACAGAAAAACTGGCAAGAACCATATCCCCATTTGTAGTTGCGAAAAGCTTAACCAACACACTAGGTCCTGGCTACAAGGTCACAAAATGCCAAGCGGAGACCTTCTGCTTGAGCTACGCGATAAAGACCAATACAACAGACTCAGCAAGCTTGTTACTTTTGGTGATGTCCCAGTTACTGTTTCACCGCATCGTTCCATGAACACAGTACGGGGGGTAGTATCCGAAGCAGACCTAATCGAACTATCTGAAACCGAATTGTTAGAAGGATGGAAGGAGCAGAACGTCACGAATGTGCAGCGCATTGTTATGAGGCGGGACAACAAAGACATTCCCACGAAACACCTGATACTCACCTTCGAATTGAGCATTTTACCAGAAAGCATTGAAACAGGCTACACAAAGATAGCCAGTAAGACCATTACATACCAAATCCTAGGCGATTGCTACCAATGTCAAAGATTCGGCCATGGCTCGCAGAGCTGCCGTGGTCGACTCACCTGTGCTAAGTGTGGAGTACAAGGTCATGCCTCAGACAATTGCGAGGCCACACCTCACTTGCGTTAATTGCGATGGTGAGCATCCAGCGTACTCCCGGTCTTGTCCAAGTTGGAAAAAAGAGAAAGGAAATTATAACACTGAAAGTCCGTGAAAACATAACGTTCAGGGAAGCACGCAAAAGGTGCTCACCATTCCACACTACCACTTATGCTGATGCGGCGCGTCAAGGGGCAGCGTCGCAGCAGGCTACTGCCACCTGCCCAGCCCGCGCGCAGCGAGCCGTCGCTTGTGGCTCCTGCCCCCAGGGTGCAAGTAGCGAAGTCTACTCCACCCAACCAGCGAACAGGCCCGGTTACCCTAGGGTTGCCGGCACCACAACAGTCCTCGGTGGCAGCCTGCGCTTCGCGTAGCGAACCCGCAGGCCCGCCAGCAGCTCCCACGGTGGGTGCAGTCAAGGCTGCCTCACCCTCACCGGCCACTGCTGGTGCTGGCAACAGCCGGCGCAGCTCAGGCCCAAAGGCAGCCCCATCGACATCCGGGCTGGTGGGCGCAAATGTCTCGTCCCTCGCGGCGAGACTTTCTCGTGAAACTTCTCGCTCGCAAGAGCGCGTGTCCGGCGCTTCACAAGAGGCAATGGACACCACACCCACCCCGACGGCGCACCAAGCGCCTAAGGAGCGGCGAGGTTCCCTCGACCGCTTCAGAAAAGACAAATCCCGCGTTACAGGGCCTGGAAAGGGCTCTGTAATCTAATGCAACACTTCCTTTTTGTTTTTAGTACACACAGCACCCATTTACTTTCAGTATGGCCACACAAATTATACAATGGAACATCAGAGGCCTTCTTAGGAACCTCGATGATGTGCAAGAACTTCTCCACAAACACAATCCAAAAGTGCTGTGTGTACAGGAAACTCATTTAAAATCGACACATACAAACTTTCTTCGACAGTATGTTACGTTTCGTAAAGATCGCGATGATGGTCTCGCATCATCAGGCGGTGTTGCCATTATGACTCACAAAAGCATAGCATGTCAACGTCTGCAGCTGCAAACACCCCTTGAAGCAGTGGCAGTTCGACTGGTTCTCCTTAACAAACTCATCACCATTTGCTCGCTATACATACCCCCACATTACCGCTTACACAAACACGAATTTCAGTCCTTGATAGACGAATTGCCAGAGCCCTATCTTGTTCTTGGCGATCTCAATGCACACAACAGTCTGTGGGGCGACGCTCGCATCGATGCGCGAGGCCGTCTAATTCAAGATTTTCTTTTCTCGTCCGGTGCTTGTCTGCTTAACAAAAAAGAACCGACATATTATTGTCTTGCAAACAAAACCTTTTCCTCTATAGACCTCAGCATAGCTTCTCCATCCATATTACCTGAACTTGAATGGGAAGTTATAAAAAACCCTTACGGGAGCGACCATTTCCCAATACTGCTGAGAGCGCCAAGACAATACGAATCTCCACCACATGCTCCCCGGTGGAAGGTCAATGCAGCGGACTGGGAAAAATTCCAAACACTTACCAGTAAGCTCTCGTGGGCTGACATTTCATCGCTCGGAATTGACGGTGCCATCGAGTATTTTACAAATTTCATAATAGATGCAGCTTCTAAGTGTATTCCCCAAACAAGTGGTCTTTCTAGCAAACGCCGTGTTCCGTGGTGGAATGAACAATGCCGGAACGCACGTAGGCAGCAGAACAGAGCATGGAGGCAGCTTCGCAATTATCCTACTGCTGAAAACCTTGTCAGTTTCAAGAAAATCAAGTCCCAAGGTAGGAGAACACGCAGACAAGCCAGGAGAGACAGCTGGCAAACATTTTTATCAAGTATCAACTCGTACACGGATGAGGCCAAGGTTTGGAACAGGGTGAATAGGGTAAGAGGACGACAAACACATCCGCCTCCCCTGGTAGACAGACAGGGAGACAGCCTGGAGGACCAAGCGAACTATCTGGGTGCACATTTTGAACATGTTTCCAGTTCATCACACTATTCTCCAGCGTTTAAAAGATACAAATCAGCAATAGAAAAACAAAAACTGGACCGAAAGAGCACCGGAAACGAGCCATATAACCTACCTTTCTCCCTAGCAGAGCTGCATGCATCACTCACCTGTTGCAACCAATCTGCCCCAGGCCCTGACCGTATACTATATGACATGTTGAAAAACCTACCCTCTGAAACTAAGAAAACCCTTCTCTGTCTCTATAACTCTATATGGACCTCCGGCGAGATCCCCTCTGCCTGGAAAGAGGCCATAGTGATCCCTATCCTGAAGCAGGGCAAGGATCCATCGTCCGTATCCAGTTACCGGCCCATAGCTCTAACAAGCTGCCTCTGCAAAGCTTTCGAGAAAATGATAAACCGTCGTCTGATACATTTCCTAGAATCAAACAAGCTGCTTGACCCATACCAGTGCGGTTTTCGCGAGGGTCGATCCACCATTGACCATTTGATACGTATTGAGGCACAGATACGTGAAGCTTTTGTTCACAAACAATTCTTTTTATCTGTATTCCTAGACATGGAAAAGGCCTACGACACCACATGGCGGTTTGGAATACTGAGAGATCTCTCCCACTTTGGTGTACGTGGTAATATGTTAAATGTCATTGAAAGTTATCTGGTGAATCGCACATTCCGTGTTCGAGTTGGCAATGCATTATCACGACCTTTTGTACAGGAAACTGGAGTGCCACAGGGTGGGGTGCTCAGTTGCACTCTCTTCATTATAAAAATGAATTCCTTGCGTCTAGGCATCCCACGTAATATGTTTTATTCAACGTACGTGGATGATATACAGATTGGATTTAAATCATGCAACCTTGCAATCTGTGAGCGGCAGGTTCAACTTGGTCTGAACAAGGTGGCTAAATGGGCAGACGAGAATGGATTCTGCTTAAATCCACAAAAGAGCACCTGCGTCCTTTTTTCTAGAAAGAGAGGACTGTACCCCGACCCCGACATTGACCTGCAAGGACAGCGTCTACCTGTAAAAACGGAACATAAATTCTTAGGCATTATTCTTGACACAAAGCTAACATTCATACCACACCTAAAACATCTAAAAAACAAGTGCATGAAAACAATGAATATTTTAAAAGTGTTGTCACGCACTACATGGGGTAGTGACAGAAAGTGTCTGTTAAATTTGTATAAAAGCCTCATACGAACACGCCTAGACTACGGGGCCATAATTTATCAGTCAGCCACCCCAACCGCGTTGAAGATGCTGGACCCCATCCACCATCTAGGTATTCGCTTGTCTACAGGTGCCTTTAGGACAAGCCCTGTAGAAAGCCTTTACGTGGAATCCAATGAGTGGTCCCTCCACTTGCAGAGGACCTACACAGCTTTCATGTATTTCCTTAGAGTGAATGCAAACAGTGAACATCCCTCATATTCCACCGTAAATGATTTGTCCAGCTCCCACCTCTTTCATAACCGACCTGCAGTAAGAGAGCCCTTCTCGTTGCGTGTGAGAAGTCTGGCTGAGGAAATGGATGTCCCACTCTTTGAACATCGTCTAATGACACCCACTATACAGGTCTCACCGTGGCAGTGGCAGATTGTCGACTGTGATTTGTCCTTTTTACATGTTACGAAGCACGCCCCGGTTGCACACATTCGAATGCATTTCCTCGAACTGCAGCATAAATACTCCTGTCCGGAATTTTACACCGATGCATCAAAGTCTCATGCCGGCGTCTCTTATGCAGCGGTTGGCCCATCATTTTCAGATGCCGACACCCTGCACCCCCAAACGAGCATTTTCACAGCAGAGGCTTATGCAATACTGTCGGCTCTTAAACATATCAAAGAATCGAAAATACCAAAAGCAATCATCTACACAGACTCGCTGAGCGTAGTAAAAGCTTTAAAATCTCTGAAAAGGCACAAAAATCCTGTAATAGTATCGCTTTATTCATTACTATGTAATATTTATGCGTCTGGGCAGCATGTTGTGGTGTGCTGGGTGCCAGGACACCGAGACATCGAGGGAAATGTACTGGCAGACCAGATTGCCACATCCATCGACGCAAAAGCTGGAAACACATCCATGCCCGTCCCTGTTCCCGATATGAAGCCATATCTACGCAAGAGACTTCGAGCCCACTGGCAACGTTTGTGGGACGCCCAGAGTCTAAACAAACTTCATTTAATTAAGCCTCGCTTAGGGAACTGGCCATCCACCCCGAAATCTAGAAGAAATGATGTCCTATTCTGTAGGCTCAGAATAGGACACACTTACGGCACGCACAATTACTTGTTGTCTGGAGGCGAACCCCCGACCTGTACTAGATGTGGGGAGGTACTTACTGTACTTCACATCCTAGTACAGTGTCCACTACTAGAAGCTGAAAGAAAGAAACACTTTGTCCAAGCCTATAGAGAGAATATACCCCTACACCCAGCGATGTTTTTACATAATGACCCGGTATTTCAGCACGAATCAGTTATAGCCTTTTTAAGCGACATCGACATTTTGCAAGTTCTTCGCCCGAGAGATTCGTAGCAGGGTCCTCTTTCAGAGAACGCTGCTGCGACAGCATTTTGAAATGCACTCTCCTCCAGGCTCTTGCTTCTAAGGGTCTCTGTGAGGCAGTAGTGCCTAGTATCGCTCACAGCTTTTTTATACCATATTATATTCATTGCGCCCCTATCACATCATTGTCATGATCTTATTAATTTTGTCTTTTACGCACCTTTAGTGCGCAGGATTTTAGGCCCCTTTACAGCCACCCTACACCTACCCACTGTCATTGATCATACCATTGCTCACTCACTACACCACGTCTTGGCGCTCTTTGGCCATAGCTGGCCCTTGCGCCAGAAAACAACATATATCATCATCATCATTTATTATTCCGTCATGAAATATATATAGCCAGAATGGTCACATGACTTGTGCGAGAACTGGGTAAAGGGAATTAAACCATAGCGCTTATCTCGACGAGTGTCTGTGGCACAGGCGTACACAGTGAGTATGAGAATGACGTCACATCATTGAGCCTTACTCGTAGCCGCTCGCCATCGCCCTTGCAGGAGCAGTGATCCCTGTCACATACGCTGTACCGTGGACTGACCAAGAATGGGACTGACGTCCCCACCTCACGCCACCCTGCCCCCCCCCCCCCCTCCCTGTAGCGCAGATGAGATCGCCCACGCGGCTGAAGATGCCATAGTAGCCGGGCTACTCAGCGCATGCGCAGGCCGTCGCCCCTCCACTCCTCCTCCGATTTCGCCTCATACTCTCACTTTAGTCTCTCCACCTTCACTTTCCTCCTCGCGCGCACTTCCTTCATCTGCCGCTGCGCTCCGCGTTCGCTTTAATCTTTCGCTGTGCTTGTTCGCTCAGTTACGAGGTATTGCAACGCCGACGTTCTGCGCAGGAACGGGCGCCTAAGAGCTGCACTGTAAAAAGGGTGAAGACTCGCGCGCCACTCCATATCTCGTTTCGATACCTCTTATGAACCATTTCGTGGTGATACTCTTGTCGCTGCCATGTTTGATCACGCGGTGACGAGTCCATTGCGCACCTGAATTGTCTCCGTTGCCTCCGTGTTTACAATGGATGCGTATGAAGCCGGTGCGGCGTAGCAAACCTCCGTTTCGGGAGATATCCTAGACGGTGACTGGGTGGACGACAGGACGCTTTGGCCACAGCTTCAGAGAACATGCAAAATAGCTTTCGGGGCTGATTAATCTATGTCCAAACGACGCGAGCAGCGTATATGGTGCTCGTTCTAAAAGTAGGGCTAAATATGTATTCCAAGCTATTCAAACTTAGCGCGCATAAATTGAATCAGGATTAGCGTGTTTTGCTCTTCGTTCTTTAATTGTCAAACAGTTTGAAGCAGTGGCTTCTCATCTTACTGACTCAGTAAATTTCCTCGGTGAGGTCACTATCTGATTATTTTCTGCCTAACCGCTAGCAGGTGTGCTCAGTTCCATTACATGTGATCTTGCTGTGCACAAGCCTTGATACGTAGCTGTTCTGTACATTGTAATACCTTGTAGCAAGAACATATAGCAAGTAACTGGCTTACCTTTGTGGACCGTCACGAAATATTTAGCATTGGCCATTCGTGCGCTGTCGTTGTAGTACCGTCATTATTGTGCGTATATATTGCGTATATATTCAAGTGTGCGCCCATTAACTTATTATTGGCACTTTGGCGAAAGAGTGGGGGTAAGTTTCTAACCAGTTGGGGTAGATGTGTGTCAATATTGTGAGCGAAACCTACTATGACATGAAGTGCCGCTACTCCCTTTATCATTGTTTAACGAGCGGTACTTACTCTTGCCGACGTACCGGGGTTGAAGCCCTTTCTTTGAAGGTTAGCGACACAGAGCTAGTGGATGAACAAATTTCTGTATACTCGAGGAGAGCCGTACATCTCGAAGTGCCGGGAACACGTACGGACAGTTACAGCAGCGGTCTGCGAATTTGGCCACACATATTCACAACATTCCTTTATATGCCAGTCACTATTTTTGCAACCAACTACTGCACACGTCTTCAATCCACATGATTCAGTCCAGCATAAATGGAACATAGTGCGTTAGCGAAAATCGGTTGCATTTCTGGCAGCTGATCGCAGAGAAGCAAGGTATAAGTGGTAATGGTTTCGTATTCGTGCGCGGTCGCTGAGGCGACGTACGGAGGGCTGCCGAAAGCGCCATCGCGTTTCTCTAGAACAAACTGGTCCGCGAAAAGGGTCAATATAGCAATCACAAACAGTGAAAGACACGGTAATACCCTTCCTTATGTATAGTAGCATGTAGGCGCCTTCATTAAGAATGCATTATTCTCGGCTTTTCAGTAGTTTTCTCTCTCATTCCCTCGGCTCTGAAGCCCTAAATTCGCTCTGAGATGCAATTATCGATTATTATTATATATATATATCTTGTGAGACAAGGTTTAGGCAGTCAGACTCATTTATTCTCCCGAGCGAGAGCCCCGCTACCAGGCCCCAAAACGGTGATGATGGGAATGTACAGATGAGAATATGAAGCGTATGAATAATGCTCACAATATATATACAAATTAGAAAATTGCATTATAAGTATAATAAAGATTAGGTGGGCTGATGAAATTTGAAAATGTCCATAGCAAGCGCAATTTGGAATCAGCTAGCGCAAGACCGGAGTAATTGGAGATTGCTGGGAGAGGTCTTCACCCTGCAGTACATATAGAAATGGGCTTGATGTTGTTCTTGGACCGTTTATGATGATGGTGATATAGTAAAATGTATTTTCCCCCTATTGTAATGCCCGAAAAGTTGACGACCAACAATAAACTAATTACACGGTGTTTGGGCTTGCAGTGCTGTATCTTTGTTTATATGAAATTGACCAATAGAAGGGTCCGGAACCGCTTTTGATCAAAGCCGAGAAATACATTTGACGCTTAACCAGACTATTTCAGCTATACCTTGCCGCAGAAAGTACTTGATTGCGCTCAGTAGAACCGGAGTTATTGGCTCTCAAAGATCGCCTGTGGTTACTACCCCCTTCGCGGAATTCCCCCATCCTTCTTCAATGCCTTGCACTGCGAAACCTACGGCGAAGCGGGGTGGTGTCCGAACGTCACCGTGGCGCTCAGTTCAAATTTGGTTTTGTATGTTCACACAGACGCCACTACCGATTTTGGTGCCTACGACGCGCCAAACTCACAGGCCCTCAACTTACGGTTGAGTTCACGGTGTTTCATCCAGTTGCTGTGCTACAGTGTACTAGGCAGCTACACGCGACTATTCTCGCACCGAGTGACATGAGTACCTCTAGCACATTTCCTTTCGTACTTATCCCTACGACAATCACACAATTTCCGAGGGTCGAACAAACTTTGTCTTCATGTTAGCTCGTGCGAGTACTGTGGGCAGCGCGCGCATCGGCTGATCGATGAATGCGGCACTTCTAACTCGCGTTGAAGGGGCTGATAACGTAACGAACTTCGCCCACGATGGCGACGCATTTCAAGGGTGTTGCAACTCGGGAAACAGACGACCTGTTCATCAGATTGTGGCGCTCGGGCCTTGATCAGTCGCGTCACCCACAGACCAGAGCACGCTGTTGTATTCAACAAGCCTCAGCGCGCTCGGCGAGCGGGCTCGTTCCGGCCGCGCCTATACGCAACGCTCTAGACCACCCGGTGTAAGATATACAGTCTATCTTACACTGTGCTCCAAACCTAGCTACATGCAACAGCAGTGGCTAACTATATACACGACAGGGCTGGAGGGCGCGCTCGCGCTGATGTGGTTCAGTTTGGCCCTACAATTTTGTGTGGATCAGCTTTGTCCTGCACCGGCTTGAATAACGGATAGTAGCCACATCCAAATTGCGCATTTTGCGCAAAGCTCAATACGAAACGAAGTCTGCTAATGCGTCAAGCCAGGAGCGCCCAGGAGTCAGCGCGCGCTGGCAAAGCGTACGTACGGTCTGACCTTAAGTTTCTTGTGGTTCGAGGCTAGTTGAGTCTTCGAAAGTAATCGGAATTAGCGAGACCCGATGCCTACCACAACTGCTTTGTGGCCAAAGTTTCATGCCTACATGGGCGCCTGTGGCCGAGCGTTCGCAATCGATTTTGCTATAGTCGTGCTCCCGGAAGTACGTTATTCCTACAAAACATTGAAACGCAGATTATTGCTTACTTCAGCTCGATTAAACTGCGCCACTAAATATACACTATAACAATAGGAAGAATCCCACTGATCTAAGCACGCTCCTTGATTGACGTCAGCTATTGGCCAACAGCAGACGCTTATGGGAATCTGCTATATGACGAAATATGGCAGCCGCAAAACAGTGACGAGAACGCTTCTGTCGAAAAGACAGCCATTTAGCTAATGGTTACTTCGCGCTCCGCTTGCGAGCTGCACGCGCCACGCAGAAACTGCAAAAGCAACTTGAAAACGATCTGCGACGGGGACAGAGTTCACCGTGCGCTGTATTCTTGCCGCTTAGTTGGCATTGAAGCGAGAGGCAGCACGAAGATCAATTCGGTCGCAGCTGCTGCACGCTTCATCATTGCAGCGTTTCGAAAGCGAGTTTCCACAGTCATCGAGTGAGATGTGTTCATGTTAGCTTGTGCGCGCGTGACACCAGACTTGTTAATTTAGTTAGTGAGCGAATGTTTACTCCTGTACACGGCAGATGAAACTACTATCCTTACTTCGTGTAGCTGTCTACTAATTTGGTATCGCAATCGGTGCTTCGCCTTTCGGGCGAAACTGCCACTTTTCTCGTTGTTGGCGACTTCTATGATGTGTAGATCAAGCTGAGCTACCAAGCAGTAGACTGTCGGTCTACACAGGAAAAGTTAAGTTCGTGCGTAGGCTACGTTGTTTTGACATCATGTTTTCGATTGTTTCGTTGATGCCATCAGTCATCACTCCAGTGGCAATTCAAAGCAAATGACGCCACAGCTGTCACAAAGACGTTCTTGTGCGGGTAAACGATTTAAATAATATCCCGCTTCAACAGCATCGGCGGCACATCTATAACATAGACACGTCACGGATAACGATAATCAGTTTTGGCAAGAACCAAGGAAGACGATACCAAAGACGTCCACGGGCATGTTCGATTTCGATATTGATCGGAACTCAAACGTAGTTCTTTGAAAACGTCATGTGTAGGCAACATTTTTTTCTGCCAAGTTTTTTTAACAAATATAAAACTGCGTCACAAGAAGGAGGTGAAGATTGTCGCAGTAAAGGTCGAAATATAACCTTTAAATATAACTGCAGACACCCTCTCGAAATAGTCTACTTTGGTTTCTTATGTTTATCCCTACGTACGCCAATCACCACGTATGTGCGCAAATGGCGCGAGCTATCGGTGTGGCCACTTAGATACAAGCACCACCATTAACTAAAGGAACATCGCCGTAATTCCTAGCAAATTTGTTTTCACCCACAGACTAGAAAAGATTGCTCAAAGGAATAACACAAGCGTCGTTTTTTTTTTTCAGCGCCTAATAAGTTGGTAAGCTTGTCCCGGAAGACAAGGTCAGAAGGGAACGCGTAGCACTGCTTGTGGAAAAAAATGAATAAAACAATAAGTTCTTGGAACGCACCTCCTCCGTAGCATACCAATTTCCCCTCATTTGTGGGAAGAGCTACATCAGTCGAAGCAAGAGGTGCATAAATGATTCTTTACAGAAGTACAGTAACAATATAAACAACATGGCGACTGCATGGTGGTTTCCATGTACGCGTACTGTCGGAGATGCAACTGCTAACACTGATTAAACGAAACACTTATTTTGTTATGATAAATAGTTATGACACGCTTGGTTATGGAAGCTAGAATCATAGCATTATTTGGCGACGCATTAATTGAATTGAATTGAATTCCCGGGCTTCTACGTGCCAAAACCACGATTTGATCATGAGGCAGGCCGTAGAGGGAGAATCCAGATTAAATTTGATCCAGGGGATCTCTAGCGGGCCCCCACAATGCACGGAACTGTGTCGTTTCTTTCCATTCGCCGCCATCGTAACGGGGCTGCCGCAGCCGGGATTTGATCCCGTGACCTTTTGCTTAGCAGTGTAACACAATAGCCGCTACTGAGCCACTGCGGCGGGTGGGTGACGGATTCGTGTGTTCCCCATCGATTTCATCATGAATTAAAGAAGATCGAATATATTTCTGCGCATTGAGGGTATACCTTTTGCAATTGGTGTGGCTTCAAAAGTCTCTGTTGGTGTTTCTCCGTTTCTTTTTTTTTTTCGTTTTATTTTTGAAAGCGGGAATGCACACGCGTTAAGGCGTTTTGAGGGTATATGTACAGCTACACAAGAAATTGGAAATGAACCTGTTGTTGCATGTTAGCGCTGTGTGCTGTATAATGTGCCTTTCTGTGTCCTTGTCATTCCGCCGGCGCTAGAACAAAGTCTGATCACGTCTATGGAGATTCACTAAACTACCCGCGTGCGTCCCGTTGAAAACGGGAAAGCACGACAATGGTGGGGGAAGGGGAAGCGCCAATGGCGTCAATGTGCTTCGAGTGTCTATAGAATTGCTATCGCATTAAAAAAAAAAAAAACATTCTTGCGCTTACGAGTTACTTGAGTGGCGAACGGGACCTTGAAAATTCCATTCACACATTTTCAACACTGACGCCATCTTCATCGACACAATCTTTTGGTCATATGCCACATATCCGCCTACGACCTATCTCTGTTGTAGTTCTGTAGCAGATTTGATCGTGTGCAATAAAGGCCATCCTTCATTCGCATCATTTCTTTCAGAAGCTCTATTGTCGATGAAGGGATGAGGTATATTGGGCTGCCACGTTGGAGTGGAATGGACAGGATGAAACTTTGCGGGCCAGCGCGTGAGGTGCAGAATTCCTCGGGGAACGTCGGCACAGAGAACGATGTCGCTAGACGTGGTAGCAGCTGCTTTTAGATTAAAACAACGGTGCTTCACCATTTTTAACACGATAGCGTTAAGCGCCCCATGTCACAGAAAATCTGGTCTCGGTGTCGGTGAGGGCGCCGGCGACCCTTGAGCGAATATTTCTGTATATATTTAGGTATATGTATATGCCACGCTTTGCTATGCTGTGTGCACATGCGCATGCGGCACATGCGGGTTATATTGCCGTACCATTCTATCACTAAGGTTGCTCATACCTTGTCTTACATTCTTGACTAAGTTATTCCTCGGAATTTTGAGAATGACAGCCCGCCAACAAATGTCGTGAAACAAAACACCGACAGACGCATACCTTTTATGGTAAATCTCCTTTGATTGAAACATTAAAAGTGCGTATCAAATAACATTTGATAATTTTTGTTCCCTAACGCCTTGCGCCACGCTAAGGGCATGCCCCGTCGCGGTGGTTCGGGATGATGTGGTTCGGCATGATTATTTCCGCCAACGACGCCGGCGCTTACACCGGCGCCGGATTTTCTGCTACACGGGGTCCTTAAGCTCACGCGCTAAAACACCCACAGCGCATACTTTTATTGCGATAGCAATTATATGGACACTCAAAAGCAGATTTCTGCCGTCGGCGTCGCCGTCGCCGTGAGGTTCCGTATGACGTCAATGGAGATGAAATCGTCGCCGCGCGCCGAACGCTGTATGTGCGAGTGAAAGGGCGCGAGGGGCGCGCGCTTTCACGGGGAGTGAACGCACGGCGGAGAACAAACGCGCGTTCTGCACCGTGCTCCCTTAAGGGCTGCAGAAGTAGGCGTCTTTCTTTCTTTCTTTCTTTATTTGTTTCCATTGCTCAAAATACAATGGCAGGGGCTAAGATAAAAGCTGCAGTGAGGCAGCTTGAGGTGCTCTTAGCCCCCGTGTTACATGGGGGTCTCTTTCCTCCTTTACAATCACCATATATGTAGAGCAAACGCGCCTTCTTCCGACGCGCGAGAGGCCGTGGGGGAGGGGGGGGGGCAGGGGGAAGGAAGGGAGGCGACGTTCAGCTGCGGCACCAAGTGCCTATTTATACCAGAGGCTCCGGCAACAGTCACCAACGCCGCACGCATTTTGAGCGAACGCGGGCAAAACGCCGACGGCGTCGACAACAGTTCTGCGTGTTGCCGGTGCTGCTCCATGTCCAAGTTTATACAGCTGATAAAGCTAATATCATTACTACGTATAGCTCTCTACAAATTTGCTATCGCAATTGATGCTTCACCTTTCCGGTGAAACTGCGACAACTTTTTATGTTAAATCTTCTCAGGCTGAAACATTAACGCGACAGCGTTAAGGGCCCCATGTCGCGGAAAATCCGGTCTCGGCAACCGGCGTCGGCGTGCGATGTTGGCGGGTGGCGGAGAAAATCATCCCCAACCAACCCAACCACCCCGACCGCGCAGGCCCTCCACTTAGTGGAAGGTATTGGTGAACAAAAATTGAATTTATCACAGTGAAATCTATCAGAAAAATGGTTAAGTACAACATTACCACTCGGCGTCGTATTCGCCGTCAGATTGTTTACCCATCGGCGTCGGATTGCAATTTGAATATTCGAGAAAACCTAATTCTGCTACGAGGAAACGGAAACACAAACCCCTTTTCCAGCATTACTACCAGACCTGCGCACGTTGGGGCAATAGCAAACAATTAACAAAATAATAAAAAAAGGTGCCAGGGCATTCACATTTTAATATAAGACCACTTATATTGTCCCTGGAAAAACGTCTCTCCAGCAATGCATTTAAGTTTAAAAGTGAAGCCGACTTTAAGGGGATCGGTGTAAGCTTGGTCTTTGTAAGCTGGCTTTCCGACGTTCAGCGTTGCAGTGAATGAAGCCTACTTGCCGTATGCGAACAATGCGATGCGAACGGGTCTCGATAACGCTATCGCGTTCTACTCTTAAAGGCGAAGCTTAAGCGTCCTCCAATTTTTTTTCGTTCTGAGGTTTTACCTGCCAAAACCAGTTCTGATTATCAGGCACGCCGTAGTGGAGGGCTCCGGAATAATTTTGACCACCTGGGTTTCTTTAACGTGCACTACAACGCAAGCACACGGGCGTTTTTGCATTTCGCCCCCATCGAAATGCGGCCGCCGCGGCCGGGATTCGATCCCGCAACCTCGTGCTCAGCTGCGCAACGCCTTAGCTGAGTGAGCAACCACGGTGGGTGCAGCTGTTTAGGTGTTTCGAATTCGCGATATATTATGGCAAACAATTTCATTCTGAAGGACAGGGTAATCTCGGCGGTGGCGCCGAGCCTCTCGGCTCGGGCAGCTGGTTTAGCAGCGGCGGCAGACGAAGCATTTCCACCGGTTGCGTCGCTCATTGTTGAGAAAGAAAGCGTGATCGAGGGAACGCGTGTTTCGCGCGGAGCGCATTCTGTAGCGGCGGCGGCGGCGGCGCAGGCGAAGTACCACAGTGGGTCCGAAGCCCACGGCAGCGCTTTGTTTTCATATATGGCACCGGTGGACGCGCTCGCCGCGTGCCTGGTCGCCGCCGTACAGCACGTCTCGTGCTGCACTCGGTTCTATAGAGCGCACCTCTTAGGCACCCGTTCCTACGACGAGAGTCGGCGTCGGCGTAACCGAGTGAATGAGCGAAGGGTGAAAGATCGAAGGCGGAGCATAGAGTAACATACGGATTACAAGAGTGGCCACTCCAGCCTAAAAGCGGCTGAGCTACGGAGCTTCATGCCGCCCGCTAGGGGGCAATACAACACTCCCTGTCTCCAAGGGAAGGCGCGTGCTAGTTATCTACTGCAGTAACTTTTCTATAGTGCACTATACGTCTACTTGTCTATGTGACTGTAGACGTGGACGTTGTCAACGGGATCAGCCGGCCGTGAGCGGTGGATGATAAGACTAGTATATAGAATAAAGCATAACGCATCGCCACAACATATCGGCCATGGTGCGATCAGGCAAGGCGACGCTATATAAAATACGTGTGATAACGTCTCCGTGGTCTTCGCTGGGTTGGTCTGCCTGAACGTCTGTCTGCTTGGCTGCTGCTTAGTAAGAACGCCTTCATTACGTTCTTTTTTCCCTTCATTACTTTGCAGATTGCTTATGTATTTGTCACTTCAGCCCTAAGTTGACATTTGTCACGTTGTGCTGTTCGGTGCACAGAGCTTTTTTGTGTTCACTTCGTGCAGGATGTTCGCGGATTGCTTCACATTAAGTAAGAAACAGCAATTTGGAATGCTGCGCAGCACGTTTGCGAGAAAATCGTTTCTTGGCGCGAGAAAGTGAGTCAGCACACTCCGGTACACGTAGTCTGAATCCAATGCATGTGTGTGCAATTGTGTGAAAGAATGCAGTTATGCTTAGGATCGTTATTCGTGGCGTTCACAGATTGCTCGAAGCCTTTGTTACGAGCGCAATTAGAGAGAACTTGCGAATTGAGAAGAATGTTTGTAAGCTGGCCACAACGTATTCTGCATAAACACTCCTGCCTCAGTAGCCCATGCATGGCACCAAGGTTGCTTTTTTTTTTTAACTGCGGCAATTGCACATGACGCTTTTCGCAAAAGGGCGATGTGAAGTGCGAAGGTGAAAATCTGTGCGAAGGCGGGAGAGAAGACATAACCAACACTTTTTTTTTTCAGGTCATGCCGTCCGAAGTCAAGTACTACAGGAATTACTGCTGTGTTGCGTGGTGCAGTAACAACGGCAAGACAGGGAGAGAGCGTGGTTGGCTGACAACTGTAGTGAGCAGCCTTCATTCCTTGTTTGCTATGCAGCCCGAAACTAAAGAAAGGTTAGGCTTCAAAGGACCAGCGTTGTTTTCATCTTTAATGCTAATGCTGTCTTCTGCAGTTTTACCGTTTTGTGGGGATTTTCGTAATACCGCCTTTTTATTACTCTTGTGAAATTTATTCTCAACTTATGGCAGCTGTATTGGCATGTCTTGCACTTTGCTGTGCACCCATCTTTCTGTGCTTGCGTTCATCGAAAGTTGCGAGAAAAAAAAAAGTGTGCACGTGCTTACTGAGAATATGACTTCAAAATAAAATGTTTCGTCTGTTCCAACACTTGTCATATTTATTTAAAATGTTTGCATAAACACACAGTGGCATCGTGAGCTCGCTGCTCTGGCGGTACAGCTTACACGAAGCTACTCGATGCATGCAAGCAACGGGTTAAAAAAATCAAAATATAGCCTCCGGGACGAGCACTCGCACGGAATCAATCTTGGAGGCTGTGTAAATTTTCTAATCGCCAGAAGATAGCCTTCGCGATTAGTTTTCTTGTGGTCCCAATCTCTGAGTCTGCGTAGATTCCATAAACCCGCTAGGTGCACTGCGAAGCCAAATCAGCTAGGAAGCCTACAAGACAGCGCTTGCATGTAGGCTCCCTAAAATGTAGGCTCCCTAAATGAGCTGAAATTCCTATATAGGAAAAGTACCGCCATTCTTTGGTCAACGCCGCTTCTCTCTCTCCTGTATCTCCGATTGGACGAAGATAGCGCGCGCTTTCACTTGTTTATATTTTGCCCTTTTTCCGCCTCAGAGCCATGTTGATAGTCACTCTGCGCAGCTGCGGTCGCCGGCGGCGGCCGCGGCGCGCGCCCGGCCTGAAAGCTTCAACGGGGACTTTCTAGGGCCGCCACCGTCGACATGCTTTCGTAAGCAAAAAGTAAAGAAAAGAAACAAGCGCTTTAGGAGAGGAGACGACGGAGGAAAGAGTAGATGGTGGTCTTTTACTATACAGGGACTTTAAAATCAGCCGCAGCGGCCTATGGAAGTGTCCTCTCTTATCCTTGTATATGTTACTCTATGGGCGGAGTGCCGCGGCGTTATGAAAGACGGGAGGGGGAAAACGAAGCGGAGGGTGCAGCGGAACCATGAGACGGAAAGCGGAACATGGTATGGAGAAGTAGCGCGCATAAGGTCCGTCGGCGGCGGCTGCTGTGAATCGCGCCAAGAAGTCACCCACGCGCTGGCTCCCGCGATCTCCAGATAATGCGAGGCAGTCGCGCCACACTTAGCTCGTCCGCAATGTGCCGCACGAGGCAGATTGCCCGCGCCAGCAAACATATGGCGAAATGAAATGGCGCTCAAAAAAATATGGCGCTCAAATGTCGCATTAGGGGAGTATCGTCATCGTCAGTCAATTTTTATTGCGATAGCATTTATGTGGACACCCCAAATCGGATTTCTACCGTCGCCGTCGCTGTCGCCGACGCCGTGAGGCTCTGTATGGCGTCAAGAGCGATGAAATCGTCGCCGCGTGCCGTATGCTGTATGTGCTAGTGAAAGGGCACGAGGGACGCGCGCTTTCACGGGGAGCAAACGCACGGCGGAGAGCAAACGCGCGTTCTGCGCTGCGCTCCATGAAGGGCTGCAGAATAAGGCGTCTCTTTCATCCGTTACAATCACCATATATATAGAGAGCAAACGTGACTTCTTCCGTGGCGCGAGAGGCCATGGGGGGACGGGAGGGTGAGAGGGGAGGCTAACGTTTAGCTGCGGCAACAAATGCGTATTTGTATAAAAACGTTGCGAGGCGAGAAGGTGGTAAAGACTTCTGACGCTGCTCGACGAGTGTCCCGTTATGATCTCGTCGAAAACCTCCGAGCCGCCCCCAGAGGAACCGGCAACAGTCACCAATGCCGCGCGCGTTCGATGCGAACGCGGCAAAACGCCGAAGGCGTCGACAACAGTTGGACACGTTGCTGGTGCTGCTGCATGTCCAAGTTTATGCAGCTGATAAAACTAATAATCTTACTCTGTACAGCTCTCTGCTAATTTGCTATCGCAATTGATGCTTCGCCTTTCGGGTGAAACTGCGACCATTTTTTATCCTCATCCTTTCGCCATCATCTCCTCCTCTGTTTTCCTCCCCATTCTTCCGCTGCACCCTCCTTCTCCGTTTTACTCTTAGCGCTCACTTCGCTCTCGCCATCTTTCATCTCCCGCAGCGCTCCGCGTTCGCTCTTTCATCCTGCGCTGTGCTGGGTTGCTGGGTTACGCCGAGGGAAGGCGATGCTCCAAGCAAAAACGGGCGCCTAAGAGCGCAGATGCCCAACTTTTGGGAGGGGTCTTGCGCCCTTGTCGTCCCCCTGTGCAGCTTCCAGCAACCTAATGGAGACAAAAGTAAAGCGAAAGCCACGCATCGGTGCAATAACAATGGCTTATGGTGATAAGTATACGTGCCTTCCATCCTTTGTGCAGATAGAAATAATTAAATAAATCAATAAATCAATCAAGTATACCTTATACCTACGATAACAAGCTGTTATACTCTAACTCTCCTTATACTTCAAAGATTCGAATAAAAAACTGTGACAAGTTATTTGTGAGGTGAAGTTCTTTAAGTGCGATGTTCACTTTATGATTAATTAGGAAAGTATTTTCGGGCCCCTTTTAGGAACACGGTCTACTAAAATCATGCAGCAGGTGTTAACAACAGCGTCTCTCTAGGTGACCAAGCTTTGGAATTATTTAACAACTTGAGCGCTTCGTTGCAGAAACTTGTGTACGCGTTAGGTGATTTAACTCTCAAGTGGCTTATAAAGTGCGACATAGTCTGAAGCCTGTTATACATACGCGGAAGACTAGCGGCGAAGAATGGCGGAGTAATTAAAGGCATGGTTTGCAAGAACAGGTTTGCGGCAGCTAGCAACATTCCTTCTCCTCCTTTGAGTGACTGCTAGTCAAAGAGAGAAAGACGTAATCCATGTAGCTTGGCGCAAACCCATAAATATTCAGAATCAGCGCCACGTTTTCATCACTTTCGGGGACCATGTTTACAAAAATAACCCACCACCGCTGAAGTTCTTTTTTTTTATTGTCAAATATAACAGTTTTATTTCGTTATTTACGTTGTTTCACAAAATAATAAATAGCCTGCACTCTAGGATGTGCGTGAACAGCAATGTTTTGGCGTTTGACATTTTCAGCACGTCTTAAGAGAATAGTGCAGTAATAAAGTGAAGCATACTTTGCTCATACTTACTACTCGCACCCAACATATTGTGGCGTTGTAATGACGGTGAAGGACACAGTAGTGAAAACTGTGAATCACGAAAGTAACCATTTATTGGGCGAACTTGTGCCACGCAAAAAAAGAAAAAAAAAAACACAAGAAAGAAACAAGCAACAACGATACCGGCGAGCGCAGTCGGCGATCGTCGAAAATCCGATCCGCGGGTCAAGCGCGTAGGCTTTTATGACTTTTATGACTCGTAGAAGGTTCCAGCGCCATCGCTACTGCCCGCGTGCCTTCCAGAAAGTACTGCACAATTCGTGTCGCACATACAATCTGATTGCACAAGGTTCGGCGAGAGCGCACACAATGGAAAGAATCAACGATAATATTCGAGTAAGTTCCATCTAATGCAGGCGCTTCTTCCGCTGACCAATAAATAAGTTATTAGCCGGCGAAATGATATGTCCAAAGTAAAAAAAAAAAGATAAATAAGTGCACCTGTCAACAGCATTAAATATGTCGATGCGAGTGATTTTTCCCTTCGAAATGCTCTGCGGCGCAAATTTTTTTCACTGGTGTGCATTTTTCGTGGGCCACTGATGCGCTTGTGTTCTATAAATGAATGTGAATCTGCAACTTTTTTTTTATTGCGATAGCAATTATATGGACACTTCAACCGGATTTCTGCCGTTGTCGTCGCCGTCGCCGTGAGGTTCCCTATAGATAAAATCTTCGCCGCGTGCCGTATGCCCGAGCGGAAGCGTGCGGGGACGCGCGCTATCACGGAGAGCGAACGCACTCAATCTCCCACGCGCAAGCAAGGAAGCGGGAAGCCAGCGCCGGAGGGAGCGGGGGGGGGGCGCACTTCTACTCTGCCAACAACCGCGCTCGTCGCTCGCCGCACCGTCTCTTATAATGAAACTTTTGCGCACAGAACACGAAACCACAACGAAGAAGTACACAAGGACTAGCGCAGGCTCTTTCTCTACTGCGCTAGTCCTTGTGTACTTCTTCGTTGTGGTTTCGTGTTCTGTGCGCAAAAGTTTCATTATGATGCCAAACCAACTAGCCCGCCTATCCGTTTTAATACCGTCTCTTAGCTCCACACGGCTCTGACCTTTATGCGCCGTGCATTCGCCGCTCAGTTTCCGTTGAAGCGATAGACCGCCCGTACCTTCGCCCGTTGCGGCCTATGTGCTTGCTGCCAGCGTTTTGACAGTCGTTGTCTGCAGTCATTCAGTGTGATCTATTCATGTTTGTTTGTGCGCGCTCACACCACGCTTGTTCATTCAGTTAGTAATAGTCGGGCCACATTTTCCAACGCACGCTACACATGCAATGCTGCCCGGATCGGCAGTGCAGCGCTACAGTGCAGCGTGTCCCTTCGCACGCGCTGCCCACGGGAAGCACTTCTCATCAACACCACCGTTTCACACGCGCCTTCTCGTGGTCATCGAGTCTCTCTTCATGTCGGTCTACTTACGCCGCAGCACACCTGCTTACTTAATCAGCTCATGTTTACTACAATTCATATTGCTACCAAAGCCGCTCACCTTACTTCGTATGACATTGCTGTGTTGCTATCGCATTAATTGCTTCGCCCTTAGAGCGAAACTTTGACATTTTTTTTCTTTTTCATGAGCGAGTGAGCTTCTTACTGGAAAGTCGTATTGGCACGTGTCAACAGAGCTGCGTGGCACAGTGGCGTGGCGTTATTTTCAAAATTACTCATACCACCAGTTAGTCTTCGCAGAAAGGACACAATTATTCAGCGAAGTGAAGTATTAAAGAAGCAGTATGTGAAAATAAATCTTTCAGCAGAGATGACCACATGATTGACGTAGGTTTTAATGATGTATGCGCAGCTTTCCTCAGGACTGAAGCGCATTGCTACTTCCTCGACGTCACTGTTTTCAGACACGTTTATATAAAGGTTCGACGAAATACTGTTTTCATCGGAGCCGATAAGATCCTACGATATTTTTGTAAGCAGGAAGAAATGTTTACGCAGGCATTCGTTATCTTTGCCTTGATGTACATAACTACACTTCACTGTCAAAAGCCTACCATGGGCCGACAAGTTACCAAGGAAGGTATGTACGATTGCTAGTAAGCATTCAGGAACTTTACATTGTATAATTAGTTGTGCTACGTGCTACTTAGCATCCCAAAACAACACATGGGGTTATGAGTACCTCGGTAGTGGAGGGCTGCAAAATAATTTTGACCAGCAGGGCCTTTTTGAAGTCCGATTGAATCTAAGCACAGGAGTATTTTTACACTTCGTCATTGTTGACAATTCGCCACTGTGGCCGAACTTACGACCTAGCTACGTAAACGTCTGCGGCAGGTCCGGGTTTAGTAGACAAGTTGCGGCGGCACAACTCTGTTAGGGTATTCTACAAAAACACTCAAGTAATACGATTTCTATAAATGGTAAACAACTCAATTATATCAAAGTTTTTCGGAGCCCTCCTTTGCGGCGGCTCTTTTAGGAACTATTTTTTAGGTTACGTTAAACATTATAGCTTAAGCAGTTATGCAGAATCAGGCATAATTGCACAATGGACAGCACACATTGGTGCTATCTCAGAACATTGTTTGTGAACATGCATGTCAAGATTATATGAAAGAGTCAATACGAGAATACATTATTATTTTTCAGGAGGCGATCATCATAGTATTGCTTAGGTAGTCGCTATTAGTGGCGGCTCAAATAACTAAAATGAAAAAGTCTTATCAGAGCAGTTTCTATGTCGTCTATCTGCTGAATTAAAACTATACCATTAGATATATTCATACGAAAATAAAGATGTAGATCCAAATCGCAATCTGCTATTTATGTGAAGCTATTGTGAAGTGGCAAGATATAACTAAACCGCATGCGTAGAATTGTGTGTTGATTTCGTAAGAGGTTACTTTAAAAGAAACTAAGTGAATGTTCTCCTAAATAAAGATACATTTATGACGGGATTGTTTTGGCTTCCTCTATGCATATATTATGGGAACGCCGCCAGATCAGACACATGAGAGTGATTAGTAAAAGAGAAGAAGACGGAGAACGCGGGAGGAGTGACGCTCGGAGGCAAGCATGCAAGCAAGCGAGTGAGGCTGGCGGGGGTGCGAGCTGGGGCTGGACGCTGCTGTTTACGGCTAGTCAGGACTGGAATCTGCTGACTTGGAATTCGGGACCGCGCCGGTCCGCGTGTTCCCACATTACCGCCTAAAACTTGACTCCCCGGCTGCGTTTCGGTATAGACCATGGTAGTAGGAAAGGCAGGCGGCGCCCGTTCCACCGTCTTGCGACATAGATCTCCTTCTGTGCCACAAGACCCGACCAGATGTGCCCCCGGGAAGGGCTTATGAAAAGAAAAATTGTCATCCGCCCGTAAGCAGCAGAAGACTACAATAGCTTAGGACCTTCAAGTTTCCTCAAAACCTCGTCAACTCGGAGGCTGCACCATCTGGTCTGCCGCATATTCATGAGGTGTACGTCCAGGAAGCCAGCCAAATTGAAGACCTCCGAGTTCCTGGAAGTCGTTGGTGACTCGAACGTTGCGTGCTCCGCCGATATACGTTCTGTGCAGAATTCTGTCATGTATTTGTCCGCCGGCGAGGCCGCCATGCCCTCACTACAAGGCACCATGGGCCAGTGCCATCATTGCCTTGGCAGAGGTAGGGGCTGTATGGGAACGCCATACTAATTAATTAACGTTGTAATTTAGTGATGTGAGATACGAAGTGGAAGATCGTAAGAGGGAAGTATAAATAACATTGATGGATTAGCGGCACATGGGAACTTGGAGTAGTTTACCTATGGACAGGTAGTGCTAGCAGAGATAAAAATAAAGAATTGATTGATTGCATAGGAAGGAATATAATCGAGTTCAAGAAGTCGGCCCAAATTGGTATTAGCAGGGTATATGATTGTGCACATGGAAGATTTAGATGGAATACTGATTGCACTGGTGGTCACTGCTGGATATCTGGGGTGAAGAAAACCTTATAGTAGTCAACGGGGAGAATAATTGTTATGGAGAGGTGACGGGGCAATAAGGAAAGAGTATTTCACCTTAAAAAATGAAATACTCTGCTCACACTTTCGCCAAAGGCATTATAATGTAAGCAGTACTACTGTAGGAAGACGACGAGGCGTGTAGTTCCAACATTTATTTGGGAAGGCGGGGAGCGGAGCGCGGAGCGGCCGTTGCGGTGACCAGCCCGCTCAACAAAGTGAGCGCGTTCTATGGCTGATGCGTCCGAAGCACAGCAAATTGCAGGTGGAGCCGCTACACTACTGCGTAATCTAGTTTCAGTAGACTCTAAAGCTTTCTAATACGAAAGCTGTTTGGCCACAACTTTTTAAGCTTTTCTGTATTCTAAAACAAAACTGTGTCTCAACTGATCTATCATGACCGTTCAGGTAATGTGAATAGCATTTTCTTAGGCAATGAATTTATTCTACACTTAATGGGTCTGTGTTGTTCTATGTATACCTTATGCACTTGGTACGCTATATGCAATAAGTACACTTTACCTCAAGTGTAGGGTAGGAAACCGGCGCGAACCGGGTGGCACGACGGATGTCACTGGGATGATCTCATAGGTGATATTGGTCACAATTCGTAGAACGCGGTAAGGACCTTTGTAGCACGGAAGGAGTTTCTCGGAGAGCCCTGCTCGTCGGCAAGGGGACCAAAGTAGTACGAGAGAGCCTGGTGAAAAGTATGCCTCACGATGGTGGCAATTGTAAGCGTGCTTTTGAGTTTCCTGCGATGCCAACAAATGAGTAAGGGCAAGCTGGCGCGCATGCTCAACGTGGGCGATGGCCGTGAATTCCGTACCAAGGGGAGCTCGAAGCATCCGATGGTAATACAGGGTCACGACCGAAGAGCAAGTAAAAGGGGGAATACCCCGCACCTCCACCAAAATGTCACGGGTATAAACTATTTACAAGATTTATTTACGGAAGATAGATAAACAGCAGCTGAGAATACAGAGAGGCTGTTGCGACTTCGTCCTCTTCTCGGTCGTCGACATTGTCTGCTTTCCTCACCGTAACAATATATACAGTATGCAGAGAAGGTGCATATGAGTAGTTGAAAATTCGTGATACCCTTAACGTATAGATGGCATAGCCCATGCAAACGTCTCCTGTGGTGCAGTGAATGAGCGTTTCGACTGCGGCGGTTATGCAGACGCTTAGTTTTGGGACGGCCCACCTTGATGCGGTAACTGCACCGCACAGTGACGTGGACTCGACACCAGAAGCACTCGTCAATACACATGCGCCTAGCACGCAGTGATCACTATGTGGATATCTAAAGCGTTGTTGGAGAAACGCGAGCAGAGCAGCACCATGGAGAAACAAATACAAGGTTGACACAACATGGCCTCAGCCGACGCGATGGTGCGCCACGTATATAGAGGCCACCAGAACACAGGCTCCAAGCCAGACGCTCTCAGAATACCTTCTACTGGCACTCAAGAAAAAAAAAAACTTTCAGTTTCACCCGAAAGGCGAAACATCGATTGCGACAGCATATTAGTGGACAGCTATACGAAGTAAGGCTGGTAGTTTTATCGGTCGTATTAACTAGCAAGCATTCGCTTACTAAATAAATTAACAAATCCTGGTGTCAGGCGCGCACAAGGGAACATGAGCAAATCGCACTCGATGACCGCGGACACTCGCTTTCAAAACCCTGGCGCGAGGAAGCGCGGCAGCAGCTGTGAACGAAGTGATATTCGGGCTGTCTATCGCTTCAACGCAAACTGAGCAGTGACAACACAGCGCACACAAAGCTACAAGCCGTCGGCGCTCCTAGACTGGGCCCCCAAAGCAGATCGCTTCCAAGTTAAGCCCGCGCGACCGCGCTCGGCCGAAGTAAAACGCCCGCCCCTCCCGCGGTGGCATTACGGTAACCACAGGCGAGCTAGGCGTTTTGGCAGATGGGTGGAGGCGCGAACGAAAGCCCCTCCATACTACTAATGCTGTGATGAAGGAGCTTTCGCGTAGGCGCACATGAGCAGGCTGATCGCTGTGTGATTTGGCCGTTCAACTGTGTAGTATCCGCTGCAAGTTCTAATTGTAGTGAGTGCATTGGCTGCGACAAAATTAAGCACTTTTTTGATATACCGAGATATGAAAACGTTTGCGGCGTTAGGTATTTCTGCCTTGAAGAATACGTTTGCACTGCATGGTGGGGTCAATTTTAGGGAATGTCAGTATCATTGCGTATGGTACTCTGAATGGAAACAAAGTAACATTAATTTGAACAGTCGCCTACTGCTTTCTCAGCTAGAAATTTCATTTGCAGCGTGGCATGACATCCCACTAAAGAGGGCTAAATGTTTGGACAGTAACAGCACTAATTCAACATTATTTTGACTACATTGATTGCAGGAAGCTGTAAAGTCAACAACACAAGAGTCTTGCACGGCAGATGGACGACAATGCAATACCCCTGTGCCAATGTGTCTTGCCGCAATAAGGTTGTGACGTGGCAGAAGTCAGTGTGCTTTCCTCAAGCGCCAAATGCCCTTTGTCTAATTCTGAAGAGAGTTCAATTTTGTATTATTCAAAGAGCTTACCTTGATTGAGCTCATTTTATTGTGATAGCAATTATATGAACACTGCTGGCGCATTTCCGCCGTCGCCGTGAGATTCCGTATAAACTCCACGGGCGATCAAATCGACGCCGCGCGCCGTATGCTGTATGTGCGAATGAAAGCGTGGGACGGTGAGCCGGCAATCGTTGCTCAATCTCGCGCACGCAAGGGTGGGTAGCGCGACGGAAGTGAGCATTCTTCCAATCACGTGCAACGCGCCGAAAGGAGGGTAGAGAGGCGGGGGAAGGAGGGAGGGTAGGGAGGCGGAGGAGGGCTGCGCGTCCGCGCGGCTGTATCTTGAAAGCCATCGGCGGTGGCGCATCAGTCCGCGCTCGCTGTCTTTTCGCGGCTTAGTTCGCGTTTATGCGAGCAGCGACACGAAGGTAAATTCAATCGCTGCTGCAGCCGCGCTTACTCCAGCGTTTTGACAGGGAGTTTCCGCAGTCATCGAGTGAGATGCGTTCATGTTTGCTTGTGCGCGTGTGACACCATGCTTGTTAATTTAGTTAGTATGCCTATGTTTACAAGTTTAACAGAAGATAAAAGTCCTATCCTTACTTCGTATAGCAGTCCACGTATTTGCTTTAGCAATCGATGCAAACTGCGACTTTTTGTCTTGATTCGCCCTTTTTGTCTTCCTTATTTAAGATCAAGATAAACAAAGGAGCTATTGTCGCCGTTCATAGCAACGGCTACCTGGTATTTATTTAAGGACAGAAAGGTATTTATCCTCCTTATTCGTGTTCCACTTTTTCCGCAGCACTTCGAAGGAAAGACAAACGAATGAAGAAACAAATGTTCGCAGACTTTAAAAGAAGAAAAGGTTGATCGCAAGTTTGAACATGAAAAGGGGGGTACCAGCGAATACACAGAAGAAAAAAAAGTCGCAGTTCGCTCGAAAGGCGAAGCATCGATTGCAATCGAAAATTAGTAGGCAGCTATACGAAGTATGGATAGTAGTTTTATCGGCCGTATAAAAGCGTAAACATTCGCTAATCTAACTAAATTAACAAGCACGCTGTCACGCACGCACAGATAAACATGAACACATCGCGCTCGATGACCCCGGAAACTTGCTGTCAAAACTTTAGAGGGAGGAAGCGCGGCGGCAGCAGCGAGCGAATTGACCTCCGTGCTGACACTCGCTGCAACACGAACTAAACGTCGAAAGCACAGCGCATACGAAGCTACCGGCATTCCGTGTGGCTTACTTTGTCCACATCGCAGATAGCTTTGAAGATGAGGCCCGCGCGGGCGGGCACGTTGTCCACGTACGGCGTACTCGCGGCCGCGCCGTAAGCAGCTGCCACAAGAGTAAAACGCCCCCTCCTCCCTCTTTCGAATACCCTCTATGGCTCGCGCGCGAAAAAAGAGGAGACGCTTCCACCCCACCCTCCTCCCTAGCGCACGCGATCGAGACTGAGCCGCGACTTTTGGCTGACCCTCGCAAGCTTTCACTCGCCCATACACCGTACGGCACGTGGAGCCGACGTTATCGTGTATGGACTTTATATGGAACATCACGATGACCGCAGAAATGTGCTTGGAGTGTCTATGTGATTGCTATCGCAATAAAGGGCGTCAGACACGGATGGACGCTGGACTTTCAACTGTACTTTATTGGCATCTACACTGGTGCAGAAAACCCCCGACGCATGCGCATCTTCAACTCCTCCCAAGACACTTGCATCAATATCAGTTTCATCTCCTTCATCATCCGCTAGGCAGGCACGTTCCTTGTTCGTTGAGCACAAATACGTATCACTGATACAATTATCCTACTGATTTCCAATGGGCAAGGCTTCCAAGATTTCCAGCGCATATCTAGTTTTTGTCCACCCTAGAATAGCCACACGATCGAGCATCAGCAGACAACGAACTTTATTTGATTCTGAGGAGGTGTCAGCACACTTTTTTTTCACTTCTCACAGCTGCGACAATGAGCTGCGAAATTGATTCCCTGGTCCCGCTTAACGAAATCCGAAAGATAATTGTGTAGAGTGATAGGGCTTTGTGTCTAACGAATAACGAAATGTACCTACCTAGCAGGTAGGTAAACGGTGATAAAACTGATATTGATGCACGTGTCTTGGGAGGACTTGAAGATGCGCATGCGTCGGATATTTTATGCGGCAATGTACATTCTATTATAGTACAGGTGTAAGTCCAGCGTCCATCCATGTCTAACGTCTTTTTCTTGTGTACGCGTCCTTGTGTATTCGCTGATACCCTCTTTTTTCAAGTTCGTCATGTACCAAGTGGGTCCAGAGCTTGCGCTAATCGTTAAGTGTACAATAGCAGCTAATGTGAGTTAGGGTGCACCAGACGGGTGATGACTATAGCCTACCGCACAATGTCCACCACATCCAGCACACCTCCATGAACACGAGCTGATCAAAATCACCAAAGCGGCCACATATTCATGCATAATATATGACCATCCCTTGGCCATTCTTACAAACAGTCAAATTCGCCTCCTCGAACAAAATGGGAAAATGCCCTTGCACAGAAATGACAGTACCCCACTATGTCATTACCACTGACATGAAAGCGCTGCACTCCATAGCATGGTGGAAGAAAAGCTGCAAGCACAACACAAGACCCAACTACATCGTCTCCACACCTCTCGCCAAGATACCACAGTCCTCCATGAACTAAGCTACGACGTCAATTGCCTGCCTGCTGCTTCTCTAACACTTGGTACAATGGACTTGAACCAAAGATTTACAATGATTACAATATGAATCTGCAACATAATAATGAAAGCCGGCAAGTCAGAGCTGACGACCTCTAAACTCCCCCGTATACCACATATTATGTGGATGCTGCTGACACCGCGGATGGAACCACCACTGTGGTTTTCGAATCAGGTGACGACACCACCACCACAATCATCATCATCATCATAATAATAATGATCATCATCATCCTATATTTTATGTCCCCTGCAGGACGAAGGCATCTCCCTGCGATCTCCAATTACCCCTGTCTTGCGCTAGCTGATTTCAACTTGCGCCTGCCAATTTCCTAATTTCATCACCCCACCTATTTTTATGCCGTCCTCGACTACCCTTACTTGCTCATGGTATCCATTCTGTAACTCGAATGGTCCACCGGTTATCCATCCTACGTATTACATGGCCTGCCCAGCTGCATTTTTTTCTCTTAATGTCAATCACAATATCGGCTATCCCCGTTTGCTCTCGTGATCCACACCGCTCTCTTCCCGTCTCTTAACGTTAGGCTTAACATTTGCTTTTCCATTGGGGTCGGTAACTTGTTCTCGAGCTTCTTTGTTAACCTCCAAGTTTCTGCCCCATATTTTAGCATACGTAGAATGGAATGCTTGCACACTTTTCTTTTCAATTACAGTGGTAAGCTCCCAGTCAGGATTTGGCAATGCCCTGCGTATGCAGTCCAACCTAATTTTATACTTCTGTAAATTTAATTCTCGTGATCAGGATCCCCTGTGAGTAATTGACCTAGATAAACGTACTCCTTTTACAGACTCTAGAGGCTGACTGGCTATCCTGGATTCTTGTTTCCTTGTCAGGCTATTGAACATTATCTTTGTCTTCTTTTTAATAATCTTCACCCTCGCTCTAAGGCTTTCTCAACCTTACTCTTACACAAGAGCCACATATACCTATACTGTTTAGAAATAGGAATGTGCTAACTATTCCTTCATCCATAATTCTCGCTTTGTGGCCCGCACATTTACACACACGTCGCTTAGTCTGCTTAGACGACAACTGTTTGCCGAATGGTACGTATTATTTTCTCAATAAGTTAACCCATAGACTGTGACATCAAATGACCTGGCGCACGAAGTGGGCACCATGATTTACGGAAAACACTCGTGCAGCGACCGTGTTGGGCATTAAGCAATAAAAGAAAATCAGGTTTGTGCAAGCGCTATAACACTTTTATTATATTTATGAATGTTCACAAGTGCGCTTTGTGAATTTACAAACCAACTGGTATTTATTTTATACCAACTAACCATTCAAATCACGGGCTAAGCTGAGAATCTATATCATGGTGCGTAGAAAGAGCCATTTGAGTTTCGTAGCTTCGGCAATACTCGTACTCATAGAAAAGTTGTCCCCAAGTATAGTTGCCAAAGTATTTCATTTCATTTATTTCCCATCACTCCTTTAACTTCATTATATTTAAGTATAGTTGTGTGTCATTTACTTATGTCAAAGTACGAACTTAAACGATTGCTTACTCTTAGTTGTTATACTCTCATATTTCATTGTGCGCGTAGCTAATTGTACGAACATGGATTTCGGAGAGCTCCTTCTCTTGCCCTGTAAACAATGAAGACTCTTGTGTGTGTTAACACGCGGGTGGCAGATACCCTTTCGTGATAAATTATCTATTCTTCAGTTCAAACTCTGCTTATATTGTGTTTTTATTTGACTCTTTCGCGTCTCTATTCCACTATGCATGTCGAAGCCACTGCAATACGCAGTCGCTTTTCTTCTCGCTTAGAAATATGACATAACAGTTTATAAACAAAAATGATACTCACACTGCTTCACATTTTAGTGAGCATTGCTGCTGTGCATACAACTTATATGCATCAATTCTTAACCTTCTGCAGCTGCACCCCTCCTTTGTTGCAAGAGGATCCAAGCTGTCAATTATTGAGTCATGATGGAGAATACCCGATATGCTGCCCCAATTATGTGTGCGAGTAGAACTGAAAGGGGTCATCATTGTTTCTGCACCAAACCATTTGACATATGACATCTGCAGAGAAGACTTTTCACGCGCCTACAAAAAGTTCATCTTCCACGCGACACTAATAAATTTTATTCAAACGCTTATTCTAGTTTATTGAGTAAATAAATGTTGTATAAACAGCTGATGTGGAGTTACATGCATTTGTGAAATAATTGAGCCACAAGGTAAAAAGAAAAAAAAACTGCTTCACTCGCATTGAACAACGAATACGAATACTACCATAATTTCCTAGCCTATACCTTATGCTTTTGCCTCTTCAATCTTCAGTCATATAGTTCCAAAATCTGTTTCGTTTTTGATTACTATCCTCTACAGATTTTATTCTCCTGTGTTTTCTCTATGCAGCGTAGCATGTCATAGATGAAATTGTCTGTTGATCACCGGGGCTCTCGCAACGCATTCCTTTTCATTACATTCGCATATAATTCTTCCCGAAATGACACTGCCGACTATTTCCCTTTTTACCTTTTGTTTGGCCGTGAGCTTCTCCTTCCCATTGGCACATTGCTCATTCTGATGTGAACTCGAGTTATGTGCAAACACGTCATACCCCCGTCCGTGTTCACATCGCCCGAAAAGTCGCCCGGGACCACCTGTCCGAGCTCCGGGTCGCGCAAATGTTCAGTAACGACTACTATAGAGAATGGCCCAAATCCTTGGTCTTGCTCTGGACACCTTTTTATTGAGTCTGAGTCTCTGAGAAGCTCCTCTCGAGCTATCGCGGTGCGTACCGCATCTTGCGTGAAGTCACCGACGTGACATACCATGAGGTTTCCTCCCTGGCACCCACGTCGTCATTTGGTGGGCCAGCGGCTAAAAGTTTTCATGTACCCGCTTTCTATCAGTACTACGCCGCTACGCACTATTTGCCATAGAAGGTACTGGGACGGTGCTTTTGCCACCGGGAGTTGTGTAAAGACTGCTGTGTGCATCGATGAAGACGGCAATGGTTTTTTACGGCCGCATGTTGCTCGTGCTGTGTCATTTTAGCATGTCTTTTTGAGTGCGTTGTCGTTAATGGTGTGTATCGCAGGTGACGTGGGCCAACCTGTTAAAAGAAAGCTACAAGATAGAACCAAAGGTGTTTTGTTGCCTATCACCTTTCACAGGCTGGTGAATTTTATTGCGATAGCAATTATATGGACACTTCAACCGGATTTCTGCCGTCGCCGTCGCCGTCGCCGTGAGGTTCCCTATAGATAAAATCTTCGCCGCGCGCCGTATGCCTGAGCGGAAGCGTGCGGGGACGCGCGCTATCACGGAGAGCGAACGCACTCAATCTCCCACGCGCAAGCAAGGAAGCGGGAAGCCAGCGCCGAGGGAGCGGGGGGGGGGGGGGGTGGCACTTCTACTCTGCCAACAACCGCGCTCGTCGCTCGCTCACACCATCGCTTATCTCCACACGGCCCTGACCTTTATGCGTCGTGTATTCGCCGCTCAGTTTCCGTTGAAGCGATAGACCGCACGTACCTTCGCCCGCTGCTGCGGCGTATGCGCTTGCTGCCAGCGTTTTGACAGTCGTTGTCTGCAGTCATTCAGTGTGATCTATTCATGTTT
>NC_051158.1:188621425-188796912 GCF_013339745.2 Dermacentor silvarum
AAAACATATGAAAGGGTCGCTGGGCGTGAAAATGGCGCAACTATTATAGGCGGGCGAGGCGGGAGTAGCCGGGGAGAAGTTACCTACTATTATAAAGCTTGCACACTTACTGCACACATTCGGCAAATCTAACGTAATTCTAAAATTAAAACACATTGAAGCCATCTGATACAGAACATACTTCAGCATCTTAGAAAGTCAACTATCTTAGCACATTGGTTTCGTGAGCTTAGCACAGAGTCATCTTTTCAGAGCATGAATTATCTTCAGCGTTTGTGAGCAGTCCGGGAGGCACTGTTGGTACGGCATGGCAATCTTCTGCAGCAGTACAAGCACTGGTGAGAATGCGGGCGGATACTCAGGTTTTTCATGTAGTATGTCACAGGTAGAAGATGAAGGCACCTCTATATTTTCAGTTGAGATCCAATGACTTGTTCAGCACTTCCAGCATAGCACAAGTGTGTTCGTGGACGAATATACGTGAGGTGCGGTGATTTCCAGGTCTATAGGCAGTGCAATCTGTGGAAGTCGCATTATAGCCATGAGGAACACCATCTACAAAGCTGACGAAAATTCTTACCACAGGGGAGTGAGATTCATAGAAAACACAACTTGATTTTCAGCATTCGTATATACTCAGACTCATTGAAAATGAATTTAAAATTGTGAGAAAGCACTTGATGCCACAGTAAGTGTAGATGGGTACATAACCATTCCACAGACCGCGTTGATGAGTGCGAGCCTTGAATAGCCTTGTAAGTGCTTGACAATGTCAAAGAATGTGCATTCACGTTGTTTCTTTGCATGAAAACGCTTCCGACGTTGGTTTCAGTTTTCTCTCCAGGCCACCAATGTTGCTTTTAAACCGGAGCTCGACTTCGATGCAAAGTTGGAGAAAAGTAATACAATGAAGCAAATCTACTCATTAATATTACCCACAGAATCAACTTTCTGCTATAATCCCTCATGTCATCAGGACCTAAAGCAGGTTCTGTAGCTACACAAATATTTTCACTCGAGCCCGGAGTAAGGCACCGAAAGCTTGCGGGCTGAAATCAATACACAAGCAGCAAAAGGCACACCGTTCTAGAAATCAGGTCGAATACTATTACGCAGCAGCCGTACATTGTAATCGTGCGCATTCGTGAACATACGTGCACATCATAGTGGAGGTCACACGTAGTAAACAGCGATACCGGCCGGTGAGGGCAGCAAAATACAAACCGTCTTTTGACAAAAATTTAAAATTCCAAGTGTGCTGAGCCCACTAATCTTTCGAGTAACCACGCGGGAACTCTGCTTCGACACTCCGCAAACTCCACTTTCTTGTTCTGTACCACATACATAGAATACGAAATAAATACGCGACGGAATTATTTTACAACAAACGTTAAATTTTTGTCACGCTATTCTGTCACCTCGTTTTACAAATCATTCAGGACCAATCATCATTCTTTACATATTGGCCGCAAAATGTTATAATTGCATTGCATGTCACACTTCCTTCGACACAAAGAAATCCCCGCAATCCCCGTGAATGCTATTCATGGTTGCCTGCAAAGCGTCCATGCTGCACTGAAGCCTCCGTCGTGCAGGTTTGTTTACGTGTTGGTCTAAAGCACATCGTTCGGTAGCACCGCACATAATAGTTTCACTTGTGCCCGAAGCGTAGCGTCAAAGCTTACGGCGCAGAAACCAATTCGCCCGCACAGAAAGCACGCAGAGAGTTCTAGAATTCAGGTTTGAAACACTAACCGCAGTCAACATGGAGCGTGCGCATTCGTGAACATACAAAGCAGGCACATCACCACCGCGCGCCCACGTATGTGAGAAGGCGATATTAATTGGCGGTGGATTTCACACGACTGCTCAGAGACTGCACCTGACGACACTAGGCAGCTGGCAGCAGTACTTAGCCAATGTGCCTAGATTAAGCAGACTATCGATACAAAGTGCCGCGGGCTAGGTCAGTCATGCACAGGATAAACCGACTAACCTCCTTAGGTTAGAAAAGCATCCAACTAAGCAGCAAAGACCCCTACTTGACAGGCTTAAACTAACGATGACCTCGCATGCCGTTAATGCGTATCTGGAACAAAGGCCACTTACCCAAGTTCATTATTCGGCCGTGAGCAGCGGGACAGTGGTCGCAATATCGGCACGAATTGCGCTTGCTGCTGAGTCGTCCGGCGAACAAACATGACATAGCGCGCGACAGTCCCAAAAAGGTTCGTTGCAGCTGCCGCGCAGCACCTTCACATGTCCCTGCTGCTTAGCTGCATTACCGATTTCGCGGCGCGCACACAAACCCAAGGCTTACAAATCGCGAACAAAGGAAGTTAGAGTGTTTTAAGCTGAGCGCTTGCTGCCCGCCCCGCTCAGACCGGCATAATGCTAGCAAATGCCGCACAATCGTTAGCGGGAACGCTATTGCGCTTGCGCACGACGCTCATATATACCGGCAGCGTAACGAAGACCGCATCCCTCGCTCCGCTACAAAGCCGACTGAGCGGAGCGTGACAGCGTGTCTACTTGGCCATGGTAGTACATACAAGTAACCGATGTTACTCTATGACTTGGCCTCATTCGTCGTTTGCAGCCGAGTTGATAGCGCGTCGCTCGCGTCTCGGCAAGACGCGCTTATCAAATGCAAATCTACGATGCAATATCTCAGACGTGAAATCTAGAGCGGAGCGGAGCGTAAGCGGCGCTCTGCTAAAACTGTCTATTAAGAACGTCACCACAAAACAGCGCGGGTCACGCGAGCGGTTTGGACGATTCGACTTTAACGGCGCTCCGCAGGCGCCTTCCCGCCTTCCAGACTTCCCGGCGTGCAACACAGCCAAGCGCCAAGCATCCAGAATACTAACTCTCACAGCCGTGGTGTTACTTTCATCCATGCTTTCACCCTTCGTTGCATGACCTTTTCTGTTTTTTACGCGAGTGAAGCGCCGGCGTTTGTCTGCGCATGCGCCTCTAGCGCATATCGGAGCGGCTGTCGTCGCATATTTTGAGGAGCTCTCTATACTGTTACTCGTTCCTTGCCTGTATCCCGCTGTTCTCATCTTAACTTGTTTTCGACTCCCTACCTCGATACGAAGTCCAGGCGCAATGTCACAAAACAGCGCGTCAAGTTGTGCGCTCACCAACGAGTGTATCCGGTTACGACTAAAGTTTAAGGGGCTTTAGTTACGACCACTGCTGCCCTCTCTGATGCTGTCCTTCTCCGTCTGCATTTTATTGCGATAGCGATTATATGGACATTTCAACCGGATTTCTGCTGTCGGCGTCAGCGTCGCCGTGAGCTTCCGTATAAAGTCCAAGGGCGATAAACTCCTTGCTGCGCGCCGTACGCGCGAGTGAAAGTGGTGCAGGGGACACGCTGCTATCACGGAGAGCGAAGGCACGGCGGAAAGCAAACGCGACCGTCGCGTGAAGGCCGTGTGGGTATGGGAGGGAGGAGGGAGGCGAGGCGACGATGCGCCTCCGGCACCAAATGCGTATCTTGCAACCGTGCGCAGGGGGAACTGGCGACTCCATCTCCCCCGCGAAATCAAGAAAGCGGGAAGGCAGCGCGGGAAGCAGGGGGGAAGCAGCTTATACTTTGCCACAACTTCGCTTGTACTTCCCACGGCTGTGGCGATTGCCCGCAGCGTCTCTTAAAAGCGATCTCCAAACGGCTCTGACCTTTGTATGCGCTGTGCATCGCCGCTCAGTGTCCGTTGTAGCGATAGACCGCATGAACCTTGGCTCGCTGCGGCGGCTGCGCTTTGCTGCCAGCGTTTTGACAGTCGTTGTCTGCGGTCATTCGTGGGTTATATTCATGTTTGCTTGTGCGCGCTGACACCAAGCTTGTTAATTCAGTTAGTAAGCGAATGTGTCCAAGTTTATGCAGCCGATAAAACTACTATCCCTACTCCGAATAGCTCTCTACTAATTTGCTATCGCAATTGATGCTTCGCCTTTCAGGCAAAACTGTGACATTTTTTTACAATAACTGCGACCGTTTTTCGCGCATTTCGCCTATATATGTGGTAGGGGACACAAAAGCTCTATCCCAGCATGCCTCGAAATTACGTGTGATTTGAAAGAATTGCGATTCACGAAGTAAATCACCTGGTGCCACAGTGAGAAGAGGCTCAAAATAGCACATGTCCTCGTTTTACAAATCACTCAGGGACCGAGCAATCATGTGCTCTGGCATATTGAGCCGCAAAATGCTACAATTGCATTTGCATGTCACAATTTCGACACAAGAGAAATCAGACTATTAATCACGAGTAAGTCTGCTTATGATTGCAACCCTAAACGACAGTACCGAGTCGACGCGATTTTCAGCGCTTGAGGTATATTAGAATCTGTCTTGGCGCGAACCACACCTGCGCTGCCACGGAAATAAATATATTCCCTCTCTTTAAGCAACAAACGTCCACTCCATATGCGCAGCTCCTGGGTTGTAGAAACAGGTTACCGCGTTGCTCATAGGTTACTGCACAAAGGTTACATTGCGCAACTTAAGATGGTAACCTTTAGATTGCTTGTATTTTGGGTGTTGTAACCTTTAGACCCAACAAAAATAGCGAAAACATGAAAATGAACCACTTGTAACCTTTATTTCATAAGTTACTCATGCCCAAAGTTACTATATAGGTTACCGTGTTTAAAGTGTGGTTACTCGAAAGAAAAGCCTCGCAGTTGAATGAAAATTTGTTCTGGTTCGCGACTCGAACCTGGGGTCTTTCAGGGGCAGCCGCTCTACCATCTGAGCTAACCAGGAGGCTTGCAAATGCCAGGGCAAAGTCGAATTTATCAAGAACTCGAATTCAGTAACAACTTGCGAGTTTCGCAACCGGAACTTCGGAGCCAGCTGCAGTGTGTGTGAACGGTTGTGGTTCAAGCTCAACGTTGTACTTGTCAGTGCAATTCGTACGGAGGAACACCAACGAAACACACAAGATTAGCTTACCCCCATATCTCGACAAGGGAGGGGCTACAGATTTTTTTACAGAAACATGTGAATATGTGTGGCAAAGCAGCGACAAATCTAAGCCTTAAGAGGAAGCTTTAGCTCAGGTGCTCCTATCAAAATACATGCACAAGGGGAATTCGTTTTTTTCGCCAACTACTGCACCAAATTTGACGAGGTTTGTTGCATTTAAAAAGAAAAAAACTAAAAGTCTGGTGACTGCCTGTTTCGAATTTTTGATTTAGGTCGGCCATTTGTTATAAAAAATTGTCAAAAATCACAAATTTTCATAACTATAATCTATCCAGTTCACAACTACCTAGCTCAGTAACAAAAATGACATCACGATTCGGTGAATTGCATCTAATAGTACATCTCAAGCGGACAAAATTGATGTGTTCGACATGAATCTCAAAAAATTTAATAATATGTAAATACACCTTTTGCAGAACCCTTGCACACAACGTAACGAATTCATGTAAGATATAGTTCGACATATCTAATTTGTCCGTTTTAATGATATAATGGATGACGTTTACAGAACCGCGATATCTGTTCTAGATGCAGAACTATTAATTTGTAAACTTCATGGCTTTATTTTTTTAGCTTTCAAATTTTTGAAAAACATTTCCTTTTAATGCAAGCACTAAACCAAAATTCCGCTTCTAACAGTCACTAGAACTCAACTTTCTCTCTCAAATGCAACACATTTCATTAAAATCGGTCCATGAGTTATCTCAGCAAAGCGTTTCTGCGTTTTACATGTATTTGAATAGGCCGCGTCAGAGTTGGACTCTAGCTAAGTCTTCCTCTTAAATTTAACACAGATACTCGTATGTCGTGAATTATAATCTGTAATGAAGAAACGAGTAATTACGTGGTGTCAATTCAACAACAAGTCCTACCCACAGTCAAGCAAAATAAAAGCCTCAGCGTATGCATAAACGAAGGAAAGACTTACTCAAGCACCCACCAAGTTAATATGATAATAAAGGGGAAGCGGTATGCAGCATTAGCGAAACATGGAGCGCTTTGGGGCCACTATAAATACGAGGTGTTGCGTAGAATCTGGAAAGGAGTAATTGTGGCAGCGCTAACATTCGCAAACGCCATACTGAGCTTAAAGTCGGATATCTTGTTGGGGTTAGAAGTTCACCGAAGAATGGAAGGCCGGTTGACTTCTGGAGCACACGGCAAAATCACAAATGAGGCAGTGGAGGTTGACATGGGTTGGGCCTCATTCGATATCAGAGAAGCGCAAAGCAAAATTTATTTTGATGAAAGACTCAGAAACATGGATAAAAATAAATGGGTGGCTAAAGTACACAAGTATCTGTACCTGAAAAGCGTGGAGACAGAATGGAGGAAGAGGTCAAGAAAATTGGCAATCAAGTACATGATAATTGGAAATGTAACTAGACAACCAGGAGTCATCGGAAGGAATGTGAGAGAACAGAGACAGTGGTTGGATGGGAAGAATGGAAATGGAAATGGAAATTTAAAGTGGAAGGAAGGATTAACCGGTCAGCATTTGAGATAATCAATAGACGTATTGGTGGAAAAAAAAAGAGGGAAGAGATTGATATGACCGGATCCGTTACAGGCATAGGTAATGGTACAAGGAAGAGCGAAAATTTTTGAGGGAGAGAAAAAAATAATAAAGAGATGTACACAAAAATGCAGGAATGAAAAGCATGCATAGCATGCCTGAGTAACTCAAGCGGGTTAGTTGACTGTCACCGCCCCATTTTAAAAAGCATGCCAATAAATCATAATCACCACGCGCTCCCGTGTTACCGCTAGCAGTGGCCGCGCCTGCACACAGTTATAGTATCTTGTTGACAACAGTGTCTCACAGAAAAGCAAATGCGTCTTCGGAGCGCATGACGCACAGGCGCTCCGAAGACGCATGTCCCCAAGAATGTAGCTATTGCGAGTTGACGTACAGTTCTGTTGCTTCTGACGTAGGTGCTGAAAGCAGGTATGTTATCGGTGCTACTGCGCACTTCTCTGAACCCTGCGAAGGAACCTCTGAACCCATCGGAAGGAATGTGAGAGAAACGGAGACAGTGATTGGATGGGAAGAATGGAAATGGAAATTTAAAGTGGAAGGAAGCGCTAACCGGTCAGCATTCGAGATAATCACAGACGTATTGGTGGAAAAAAAAAACAGGCAAGAGATGGATACGACCGGATCCGTTACAGGCATAGGTAGTGGTCCAAGGAAGAGGGAAAACTTTTGAGGAAGAGAAAAAAAGAATAAAGAGATGTACACAAAAATGCAGGAATGAAAAGCATGCATAGCATGCCTGAGTAACTGAAGCGGGTTAGTTGACTGTCACCGCCCCGTTTTAAAGAGAATGCCAATAAATCATAATCACCACGCGCTCCCGTGTTACCGCTAGCAGTGGCCACGCCTGCACATAGTTATAGTATCTTGTTGAGAACAGGGTCTCACAGAAAAGTAAATGCGTCTTCGGAGCGCATGACGCACAGGCGCTCATGCATTATCAGATGTCCCAAGAATGTAGCTATTGTGAGTTGACGTACAGTTCTGTTCGTTCTGACGTAGGTGCCGAAAGCAGGTATGTTATCGATGCTACTGCGCACTTCTCTGAACCCTGACGCATCTGTCGACGGCCGACAATTCGGTTTACTGCATCGCTTATGAGAAATAGAACCATCTTCTCAGTAATTTAAGAAATGCAACTGAAAAGCTGGATAGGCCTATGTGAACAGAGCTACTAGTATGACACGAGCACAGATGCATGCTGATTCAGCGTGACTGAACCCCGAAAAACTCTGCATTTCAATGGGGGCGAAAAGCGAAAGAACACCGTTGTAGATTTAGGTAAACGGTAAAGAATTACAGGTGGTACAAATTATTTCGGGGTCCCCTACTATGGTGTGCCCAATAAACAGACCGTGGTTGCGGCACGTAAAATTCTGTAATTTATTTTTTAACCTCCCAAAAGTATTGTCTTTGCCAAGGAACTGAGCCTTCGCGTGTTTACAAATGTGTTACAGTGTGGCATAACTTACGCCGTCGGGAGTTGGCCATCCATTATGACTCGTTAAACAAGGCCAGTGTAGTCAGCACTAAAATAGGACACTAAATGGAAAAATTATTTCACCTGTAATAATATAAAAATGACGCAGCATTCCACTGTTGTGAAGGTGGATTACCAGCGAAGCAGTTAAGCCCAGGACATCGACGTGACGCACAATTTAGATGAAAGGTATGAGCCAATTTTATTTCTTCAGCAGCGATGGCAGCCATCCGGAAGAAAAACACATGCTCACACACTTTCATTTTGATAGGCGACGTATATCTGCGTGGAAGACTACCGCCACCTCGGGGAGCCGGAATAAACGCTCGACGGGACCGCCATGCCAGGAGAGTGGAAGGAAACTAGGCACTCAATTGCTTGGACTGATTACCAAGAAAGGGTTGTGTGAGCATATACATGTCCGACCCGGGTCGCACAGAGGCAAATCTTTGAGAAACGCTTATTATCTACCTGAGAGTGTACTGATTTTGAAAATGGTGCCTGTTGATAACTATTCCACTCAAAATGCATATCCAAGTCATGAGACGTATAAGTTTTGCATAGAATTAAGCGATATTGCATCAAATTCGGGAACCGTGTTTTTGCACACACCGATTTGTTCACGGAAAGGGATAATGCACGGACCCTAGCCATAGAGAGGGCTGTAAAAAAACCTTTCTACAATACCACGAACACCACTTTTACTGCTCGAAGGTGCTTATTAAGCCTGAAAAAGTTCAAAGGCGAAAGACTGGTGGCCACACCGCCTTGAAGTTGCAGCACCAGCTCGCAATGACGTCATGCATTTTGATGGCATCTGCTATGTCATAGTTAAGTCTTTATTGGCCACAATGGACTACATTGCGCTCTCAGCAGCCAATGACAGAACATGGCAATTAACGGGAACATTTACTGAGTCCAAATAAGAAGGAAAAAAATACTTGAGATTCGTGGCGTGACACTGATCTACCGGCGTAGGGCTTTAAGCTTGAAATAAACAAAAAATTGAACTCCGATCTTGATTTCGCTTCCACTAATCAATATATTATCCCGAAAAATGTCAATAGAGTTTTCGAGCAATACTTGTTCAGCCTAAATTGATATACTGTTGGTTGGTAAGCTAGTAGTACTTTCCCGCTGAAACAGATAGCGCATTTCTGTAAACGACATCCGTTAGACCACCTAAAGCAGACAAATTTAGTATATGAAATTACAGCTTACGTAAATGTGTTGTAGTGTTTAAAATAATTTTGCAGAAGTCCTACTCGCAAGATTTCAGAGCGACGTCAGACATATCAACTTTGACTGCTTTCGATGTATTATTAGTCGCAGTTTACAGAATATAGATATTTTTTTTTTCAATGGCTGAGTTACAATGTTGTAAACTTCGTATTATCGTGTTTATAAATATTCCAATATTAAATAATTTTTGTGAAACATCTGACGGGCCTAAATCAAAAAACGGCTTCTAAAATCTCGATTTTTGAACACTTTCCTTTTTATGCAACAAAATCGGTCAAATTTGGTGGGCTGGTTGCTGCAGCAAGAATCATACCTGATTCTCAAGAAGCATGCAGGAGCTCTACGTTGCGCTTGGTGGCACCAACGACTGAATGCATCTTAACAGCCAAGCTGCCAGAAAGAAATGTCGAACTAGTGTGGAAACCCGCTCACGCCTCCCTGGAGGGCAAGGAACTCACCCACTCCAAGGCCCGAGAACTTATCGACCAGGCCCCGGAGGACTCACTAGACTGACAACATACCAACACATCACTCAACGCTGCAGACTCAGCCGCAGAACACTCCCACCACCGCATCCACAGCTCACGCAGACGCAAGAGATAACATTGAGATTGTTGCAAACCAACACGTTCCCGCACCAACGGAGGATTCCTCTCATGTTCACTATTCAACATGACGAACAATGTAAATACTGCGAACAGCTATGAACACTGCGGCACATTGTCATGGATTGCAAACAAACTCCAGATTTTCCTCCTGTACCCCCTACCCCAAGGAGCAGTTGGAGACGCTGCTGTTCAGCTACCGCCTCTCAGACCAGATCATGTTGGTTGAGAGGGCGGTCGCAGGCAAGACGGCACGTGGATAAAGAGCAAGCACTCCTGCAAATCAAGCCTTCCTTATGCTCATTAAAATGTTCTTTCTTTCTCTCGCTCTTTCTGAAAAAAAATGATTTCTGCTTTGCCACATATTTATATCGGAGCCCCGAGCTAAAGCTTCATCTTCGATTTGGCCGACGAAAATAGTAGCAGGTTTTTCTTTGACCGTGGGTCGTAATTCCAACAGCTGTGCTGCCGCTAAAACTTTAACATGAAGTCCCGCATGTGGAGCTCCTCATAGAAAGGTTACTCGGTTACTAGCCTGGAAGCATGAAAGTGTTCAGCTGAAGACCTTGTAAATAGTGTATGTTTCTTGGTACCTACCGCGGTAGTGCTTTGGAGCGGCGCTGGTGAGCTCGAGGTGGGTGATGAAACTGACCGCGGTGGCCGAATTCTGATTAGGGCGGGCTACAAAAACATTTGTGTAACGGGCATTTGGAGCATGTTAAACAACCGCAGGTGGTCAAAAATATTCCGGAGTCCCCAGTTACGGGGTCGTGGGTTTGGCACGCCTAAGTCCCGCATTTATGAAGCACGTTTTATGGCGAAAGCATTATATGGCTCATGAGGCGGAAAATCTGGCTTTAGCGTGACCACGAGATGGTTAAAAAAGTGCAAAATGTCCAAGTGAGCCAATCGAGGCAGTTGATGACGTCAATTAAGACAAAGTTAATTAAGGCGAGGCATATTAAGGCAGGTTTACTTAAGATAGAGTTAATTAAGGCACTAGAACCCACGAACATAGGAGGGGAACCCACGGCAATTGGTGTTAACTAAGGTGAAGGTAATTGAGGCACAGCTAATAATGATATATTTAAATACGGCCATCGAGCCCACGACCTTTGCTGGGAGTCAATCCCACCACAATTGGTGTTCCGGAAGGCGAAGTTTGTAAAGGTACCCTTAATTAAGGTAGACTTAGTTAAGGCACTCGAACCTACGACCTTTGTTGGGAGCAACACCTACGGCCACTGGTGTTAATTAAGGCGAAATTTTTAGGTACCGTTAATTAGGGCACTCAAACCCACGACCTTTAATCGGAGTCGTACTACCGACCTTTGGTAGTGCCCCTTGAACTTTTTTTATCATTTCGCCTACTGGTGGATTAGAGCCAGGGAAGAGCACCCTGCAGGATATCATCCACGTAACGGAAGACATTTGAGTTTTTTATGGCTTTCAGTTTACCGGCCAACTCCCTGTCGGGGCGGACCAAAAATAAGTCGGTCATCCCAAGTGCCAGGCTTGACCTGATTCACACCTTCTTTTTCTTGCATGTAAAACCGTTCCCGGAAAACGAAAAGACTGGAGCGGAGGTAGAAAGACACCATTTCTATATAGGCACCAACACCTACCCCGCAGTTTTCTGAAACTGTGTAGGCAGAACCCTTTCAAGCCTTGCGACTTCCAGGAAAGCCGACAGTTACACCAGCGTTATAATCAGAAAGGGATCTCAGAAGGGTTTCGTACGGATCATTCAATTTACACAGCACCAAAAACGCGGACAAGGAAGAACATGTCAGCGCTCGACCCGTGTTCTCCCTTGTACGTGTTTTTTTGGCACTGTGTAAAAATACAGGGTTCGTCCAACTTAAGGATTCCGAGAGCTTTGTGCGGGTGCGCCCCGGGTGAACGTTGGCCAGCTGCCCTTCTCAGATATAATAACTCGAAACTAGAAGCCTTCCTTGACTCTCTTAGCTGTGAAAAAATTATGCAGACCTGATGCACCTGTAGTAACCCATTTGAAGCGAAGGTTTCCTGAAGAGGTTAATGAAATGCTCTAAATTTGCCCATTTCATTGTGTTGTTGTTCCATCCGCTTCCTGCCCAACCTTCTGTTTTGTGTATCTGCCACTGTATGGGAATAATCACCATCATAATTATCACGCGGACACGCCTCTTGGCCGATAACCACTTGTGGGTATGTGCCATGGTATGGAAATCATAATTATCACCCGTACGCGCCACTCATCTCTTTAGTTCCTTCGGGGCTTTAGTTTCTTCGGGGCTAATAAATGTTATTTCTCTCTCTCTCTCTCTCAAATAGCTATAGTTGGCATTGACGAGACATGCACCCTTCGGTTCTTTTCAAGTTACCCGTTGTGGTTTTGGGCCATAGTTAGGCAATGATCATGAAAATCAACACGACGCGGACACGCTCATTGGCCGAGCCTCCGGTGTGCGTATGTGCTATAAGATGAGAATCATAACCATCAACTCCAGGCGATTATCGTAAAGAGCTAGTTGCTGTCGGCACGAGAGAATTGTAAAAGGAACTCCCTATCACATCGCACGGTTCCACCCGTTCCAAAATACAATCAGTGATACTCCATAGCATTTGTTCATCTTATTAGGAGCTTATTGATTATGGCGGAGGCCTATGACCAACAGGCACGCCGAGCCACCTCGCTGGACAAAGTCTGTCTTTCGAGAACAGGCTGCGCAATTGAGCACCGTGGTCGAAACCATCGATCCTGTTCCTGAGTGGCTTTCGCAACTGGACGCTTGTGTTTGTATGCTCAATTTTTGAACTGTCACAGGACTATGTTACATGTGAGCGCTTGTTTTTCATGTGTATGTCTAACCTAATTGTAAACAATGTTCGCTCGGCCGTACTGATATTTCCATGCAACAAAGAAAAAATAAGTGCGGCTGTAGGTTTATGGTTATAGCATGGGGTTGCTGCGCGGGGGGGGGGGGGGGGGGGGGCAAGTTCAAAGCTGGCAGCACTTTATTCTTTATTTTTTGTTTATGTGAATTCTATACTAGTCGGCGAGAACCCGACTACCAACCTAACGATTGGGTGAAGGGCAAACATAGGCAAAATCATGAAATGGTAGGCAAGAAAAAGAAAAAAAACGCTTAACCTTGCACTCGGCAGCACAACGCTTGAAACAGCGAAGGTGGAAGATCGTAGCCCAGCATTTTCCGGAATGCGCGCGAACATTTCCACTTATTACACATGATGATGATAATTTCTTTTCGCGCGTCTCGGACTTATATACGGCGGTGCAGCGTGCAACACCGACACACCGCGTTCCACCGCGTTGCAATGCCGGCAACGCGTTCCAGCAGACCCGCTCCGTGAATGCGCCTCTCTCTCTCTCGCACTCATAGCGCGCAAAACCTATTCACGTCGCAGAGAACGAGCATGCGCACGCGCCAGCTGTGGACGAAGACGACGATGCTCGAACGCAATCATATGGTTCGCATAAATGCATGTTCTGCAAGCGTGGCTGTGTAGCCTGATGGTTACGACGCTCGCCTTGGGACCGTGGGTACACTTTCCTGGTCAGTTTCCTCAGCATCATATTGAAAATATCGGGGCCCGTTCGCATCGCATCGTTCGCATACGGCAAGTAGGCCTGATTCACTCAAACACTGAACGTGGGAAAGCCAGCTTACGAAGACCAAGCTTACACCGATCCCCTTAACGTCGGCTTCACTTTTAAACTGCAATTCATCGCTGGAAAGCCAATTTTAAGGGGCAATATAAGTGGTCTTATATTAAACTGTGAACGCCCTAGCAAATTTTTTAATAATTTAACAATTGTTTGCTATTGCCCCGACGCGCGCAGGTCTGGTAGAAATGCTGGAAAAATGGTTTGTGTTTGAGTTTACTCGTAGCAGAATTAGGTTTTCTCATACATGCAAATTACAATCCGACGCCGATTGGTAAACAATACAACGGCGAATCTGACGCCGAATGGTAAAGTCGTACTTTACCATTTTTCTGAGGGATTTCACCGTGAGAAATTCAATTCTTGTTCACCAAAACCTTGCACCGTGTGGAGGGCCTGCGTGGTCGATGTGTTTGGATGATTTTCTCCGCCACCCGCGATCACATGCCGGTTGCCGGCGCCTGATTTTCTGCGACACGGGGCCCTAAACGCTATCGCGTTAAAAAAAAAACTGGGGTGATTGCTCAGCTGCTTTCAGCTTGAGCGCGAAGCGGCTCTGATGGCACCGCGTCGGACGCCCACTTCCGCAGGTGATTAGCTGTCAGTCCTTCAGCAGCCAATTTCCGTCTCCGTGCTTCAGATCTGATAACGCGGCGCAACGGCTGGAAATGGGCATTCGATAATGCAAACGGTCCGATAATCTGAGCTACACCAGGGCAAAAGTATTTAGCATCAAATGCTTTAAACCCCCGTTGTCGGCGACCTTCAAGAGACCCTGAGCGAAAATCCAGAGCCGTTATCCAGGCACTCAAGTTGAGAATGGGCGCGAGAATGAAACGATAACCTGCGAGAGCATGCGAGCACCGTTGCGGGAGCAAAACCAGTTCATCCTTTAGTTATGAAAATGCGGTCTCTGGCCCCCATCCCCTTGTACAGGACCACATTACACACGCTGGTTACTGCCCAAACAAGTACCAAAAAATATTGCTTCTGATTTCTTCCTAATGTTTTGTCAGAATACGCCTCAAGCTGTAACTTCTAGTACACTGAAGTTTTATTTCTCATTTGCAATAGCGAGGTTGAAAATGCAGGTACATTGAACCACACAATTGATTGTCATCTTTTGGCGCTGAGACAGGGTTGCCTGTTTTCTTTTCAACGCCAGCGGTCCGTGATTTCCGCGGCGCGGTTTTCGCACCACCTCCTTCGAGAGATGGTGCCACGCTTCGTGAACAGGCCGACAGCGTCCGGCGTGCCGCAGATGGTTGTTTGACTGAGACAAAACTTGCAACGAGGTTCACGTCAAAACAGGTTCATTTTGGCTCACTGAGCTTTCAGGGCTGTATCGCGGCACCAATCAGCTTTGGCGGTAGCCATTTCATGCTTACGTATACTCTTCACGACTTCACGCCTTTCAGAAGTCTATTGCCTACAGCCGGCCTTCTGATGACAAAGTGATAATCGAACTTTAAGATTTATATAGACTTCGGCGTGTGTTCCCGGAAGGAACATTGCCCTTTGAGGAGATAATCTGCGCGGAGATAGCAATGAGTGGAATTTGCGACTGGCTGCGGGGACCCGCGAATTCTTTAAGACTGCAACGAGCAGCACCCTGGCTCTGAACTGCAAAGTACGCGGATGCTTTTCAGATCTGATTGATACAGCCATTGCCCAGAGAACACGAAAAAACAAGAAGAATACAAGAGAGCAAAAAGAAAAACGAAGAAAGGTGCGCTGTGCGCAAGCGCTCCTTGAATTATTCTTTTGGGTGAGGAGGTGGGATATTTAGATGAGTGTTCACGCCCGCAAATGTTTTGTGACACTCGGTGAAACCGCACGCTATGCGGTTATCGAGATTCTGTTCAGTTTGTATGTTCTCCTCCTTGTGCATTTATATTCCGTACGCAGCACTCAATAAACGTCAGTTGAAGGCCAGCGCTTCATTTCGTGACGCAGTTTAAACTGACACTTACCACCTAGCCTTCGCCAACGCGCGACTTGAGTCTATTTCTCCCTTTCCCAAGTGCAATCTCTCTGTTCTTACCGGTATTATTTCCCTTCGGTGCTCATTTATTAAGGCGCTGCTGAGCACAGTGCCAGAAAATCTCTTTATCGGCGTTCAAGTGTCCAGCAATTCTGCTGTAGGCGCAGTATTCTTCTTTCCTATAATATCGGCGCAGTGACCGAGAAGAACAATTGCATGTCGATCTGTCGGTCCGTGGTTCAAATCAAACAGCGATTTGTTTACGAAATTCTTGCAAATTCTTTTACGATTCCTGCTGCGGACACGGGCGACGGTAGTGGACTACAGGGACAGCGGTTAAGTTTAAGGGGAAAAATTGGTGAGTGACATCATAACTGCTCTCCTCCTAAAACCCATGGTACTGTCCCGAGCATGTAATCGCTTAATTTTCTAAGGTATTGAATGCGTTATAAAGCAGCCGTATTATACAGTATTTAAGTTCACCACTGTCGAAAGCGTCAATGCTCAAAGTGGTTTGTACACCTTGCTAATGTCTACTTCCATGGCATGTTCTCCGAACCTTACAAATTCGAAAAACGACTGTGGCAATTCGCAATATGCTCGAGAAATATTCTGAGGAACGTGAATAGCTTACCTTGCGTGGACAGCAACTTGTCGGCAAACGGAGTATGAGAGCATACATGAGCTTAACGACAACCTTTTGGAAAGCTGCAGAGCTGGAAAAAAAGAAAACGTGATGGCAGTGTGTAGCGCCGCGTAATATTCGGCTCAATAGATCTCATGCGTTCCCTTTCCTATTCTAATTATTTCAGTAATCACGTGACGCCTGCATAATAAAATATCTCGTTGTAGTGAGTAGGAAGACACGACGGCACATTATTCTCAAAAACAGAAAACTTAGCTTTTTTGTGCCCAAGTGTGCGTTAAGGAGAAAGGCCAAATTTTCCATAGCTAATATGTGCAAAAAGGCCTCCATTTTTACAGTGCATATTTTATAGTGTCACGATGGTCGCATGTATAGCATAGAACTCGATGGTATACATCATGTGCTAACGGCAGATAACAGCCGATTCAGGGACTAAGTGCTGGTGGACGAAGTACTAATGATCTCGATGGTATCATGATGGTGTACTTGTGCCAAGTGCATTATCAGCTTCCTTGAAAATAATCCAACCATTCGCACTGAATTTGTTCATTGCAATACCGCCGTTAGCCAATCAGATGACACACATCGCTGTGGCTTAGTTCTGAGGCTTGCATAGAATCCAACATAAAGAAAAACGACAAAACAACGCGGTTGTATCACAATAGAGTGATTGTTTCCACAAGCTAATGAATTAAATGAACTTAAATTTTGATACTTCAAGAGCCAACAGCAAAAGGTGGAAATAAAGCACCTTTGAATAAGGAACCTGCGGTTCATTGCAGATGGAGTGCGTAAGAATTTTGGTTGATTATTAAGAACCTATTTCCATTATTTTAGTACATATTTTCACAGCAGGAATTATAAAAAGTAGCTCCAAGCAGCGCATACTGGGAACCATCAGGGGCCTTCTTGTCGTTCACCAAGGAAGCTTATGCCATTGGAGGTATTCAAGTTACATTTTAGCCACGGCAACATCTATTTTCAATCTAGAAGCTGTTCAAAATAGCGTTGTGGCTATAGGTGCGGGTACAAATTGAGCGCATTCATTGGAGGTGTTCGTATACGATTATATACCGATCTTTTTACAGTTAAAATATGCCCACGTAAGTGGATATGTGTGTGCCGGAAAAAATGTATTATACTATAGCTGGAGTAAACCTGCGTGACGTGAGATTGTAGGGAGAAGCGCAATAGCGGCATTAAACGCCACCTTCCATCGTGAACTCGGACTTGGGCCAAAATGTGGGGACAAACATTGGAATGAACGCAAATGCAGTGACGGAAAATCTCTATTATATCAGCAATATCGATCGAGAGCTTAAATGGCTACGCGCCAAGATAAAGCGGCAATAATGACAAATAGTTAAGTCTAACCAGAGCCATTTAAATTTAGCAGAAGCGATAACAAAGCGAAAACGAAATCAGCAAAACGAAGTTTGAAAAGCTCTAGCTGTCGCCTGTAGATACATGTGAAATACTGCCAGGAAGCGTAAAAAGGTGTTGCGTCTTTCACGTCCGGCTATAATCGATTGCTACTTTCGAACGTTGGTCAAGATAATAAATAAATATACAAAGCTACATGGTAACACATGTACAAAATAAGTTTACTGGATGCAAACAAGGCGATTGATATGTGCTACTTTGTCGTTATATATGATGCAAGATGGGATCAAAACAATAGTGTTTCAACTCTAAGCCATTTATTATTTTAGCACAGCGCTGCCATTTGCAAAACCAACTAGTAGTAGGCTTGTATTAAGCTAGACAGCCATTACTTTAAGGGTTTGCTTCTTTTTATGTTGCTTTGAATCAGCTAACTAAAATATGGTCACCGAAGGCACAGGCTAACAACTGTAAAATACGAAGATAGCATTCACACGTTAACGAAGGGGCAGAGGTTATTGCCAGTATAGCAGAAATGCCTCAAAAGAGTGCTGGGCAGGCATCAGACAAGTGCTGCTATTCTTATTCTAAACGATGTCATTCTTTAAATACTTTACAGTGCTTGATGCACTTTTCTGAAATGGTGCTTACGCCTGAAACCATGGTCATCATACCGCTACCGTATTCACTATTTATGTGGAGACTGTGCGCAAGAACTATAACATGTTTTTTTTTCGTTTTCTCGGTATCGCCTAAACCCTTCTTATTGCCGTTATTACCTGCTTCTGCCAACAGTGGTGCAAAATGAGAAATTGCGCGTAGAGAAATCATTGGAAGTAGAGGGTCTTTGCCAACGTGTTTGGCTTTGCTCACGTGTAAGTAGTTGTTTTCATTTATGACTTCGAGCAAGAGCATTCGACGTAAACAAAAAAAAAAAAAAACTCTTGTATTACAATATTACATTGTCTATACGCAGCGCCCATACTATTGCTGACACAATACGTTCTTTTATAGTGCGTAATTGCTAAACTTGTGCAAGTTAAACAAATATATTAAAATACAATTACATAATTAACAAAATGCAATTGATTACCGTGACCAATTAGTGCCCTACCAAAACAACTGCCCAATTGCTCAAAAGTAACCGATTGCTGCTAAGTAACTTCACCATAAACGTTTATTAACATTGGTCGGACACAGTAAATTGAACGAGCTGGCCTTGTTCTTTCAGTATCCTCTGCAGCTTCTCATACAATTTTTTGTTGCTTTGATTAACAATTGCTCGTCTAAACTTTCGCTGGTCATTTTCCCCCATTTTTCATGAAAACATCAACAGCGCAATTGAAAACTTGCTCAATCGGCGCGCAGTGTAGGGAAGGGTGGTATGGTAGCCTGCAAACACTTCGTGTATAAGATTCTGGTTACTGAATCTCCATCCATGATCAGGAAAAAAAAGCTCATGTCACCTTTATGTGCGTTCACAGCTGGCAATTGATCACTCTTAAACACGAAATGAGCTTCTGCAGCTACCCGCACCGCAAACACTTGAATGCAACGTTATTTTATTCTTCGTGTCCTTAGGCGTGAACACAGGCAGACATTAAGGCCAGGCAGTTCCTGCCATGTCATTTCATGCCGCAGCGAACTTCTGAAACATTAGCCACCACAACCGGGCAACTGTACTGTAGCGTTTTTGCCGACGTAACAAACATTGTAGCATGGATGGGGAAATCAGCGAACAAAGGTCAAGAACCATGGCCAATGACAACGGGAATAGCGTACTCTCAACTAACCATACCACGGATGAACGCGGCGTTGTTTATACCGCTGATAAAGAGGAAACCAACGCGATATGTAGAAGAAAAACATAGTTGCAGTAACCATTGAACATAATTTTCAATGCAAGCGAAGAGCCCCTATTGACCCAAAAAGTCAAATGGAGACGCTAACCATTCTTCGGAAGTAATATGGCGACGCCAATAAAGGTGTTTGGTAAAGACAGCGAGAACCTCGTGCTATCAGTTCTCCAGGAAGCAACTCGCAACAATTTAACATTCGTGTAGCCACGCATAAAATAGTTGTAAAACATGAACTGTGTGACAGCTGGTGGGCCAATTTAACGTGCTACACCAAACCAACAAAATGAGCGATTGCAAGCCGCAGCATCACGCAATGCGGTACACTTCCGCAGTCGTGCACCCTAACTGGAGCGACATGGTAAAAAAGCGGCAAACGGTAGAAGGCGACCAGCGGCATTGATAATTTAAGCGAAATGTCTTTAACCCTTACGTTGCATGACGTACAAACCGAACAAAGGCATCCATACGTCGTGATCAACTTCATCGCTTACCCGTGCAAACATGATCTATTGCGACAAACACCAAGGTTGCAGAAAGATAGAGTGAGAAGAATCATTTTCCCATCAAACGGCGGCGATTCATTGCTGTCATTGCTCCCGCAAATGAGGCCTCGCGGGGTATGAGCAGCACCGTGTCGTCGGCGACATTTTGTTGGTATTTGAGCACTCCACCACACACCAATTGTGCTGCACCACGTCTTCAAGCTTCAGCCATTATGCACGTGTGACGAGTGTTGCTTATTTCGCTCTAAAACATGAATAATACAGAGACGCACAAGCAGCGACGCAGAATTATACGGTAGGCGGCTGCCTCCTTCCCAAGCGCTCTTAGCAAGGCCACCACAAGTGGCGCGTACACACGAAAACGCTCGTCGTGTGCGGCTGGCGTCAGCATCCTTAATATCTACGTCATGGCATCTGAACATAAAAATGTTGCAGTTTCGCCCGAAAGGAGAACCATGGATTGCGATAGAAACTTGGTAAACAGCCATACGAAGTAAGGATAGTAGCTTTATCGGTCGTATGAACTTGTAAACATTCGCTTACTAAATGAACAACCATGGTGTCACGCAACTAAACGTGAACACATCTCACTCGGTGACCACGCACACTCGCTGTGCGCGGTCATCGTGAGTGAGAAAACGTGGCAGAAGCAGCGAGCGAATTGACTTATGTGCTGCCTATTGATTCAATGCGAACTAAGCCGTGAGAACACAGCGCACACGAAACTATCAGCACTCGGCTTACTATGTCCCCATAATAGATCGCTTTCAAAATCGAGCCCGCGCGGGTTCAATCGCAGCGCTATACGCAGCCGCCGCCGGAGTAGAGCACCAACTCCCCTCGCTACCCTCCTCCCAGTGCTTTGCGCGTGACGGAAGATGATGTGCTTCCTCCCCGCTTTCCTCCCTTGCACGCACGAGATTCAGCCACCATAGTCGGCTTACCCTCGCATGCTTTCACTCGCACATACACCATACGGCGCGCGGCGACGTCGTTATCGCCCTTGGAATTTATACTTAACATCACGGCGACGCCGACTCCGACGGCAACGACGATGGCAGAGATGAGCCTGCAATTTTATATAATCGCTATCGCAATAATAAAGGAATTGTACACGCGAATCTCTTCTGTCGGTCGGCTAAAATAAATTTACTCAATTCATCATACTTAATGATTCATTTACTTCAGAAAAAACAGCCATACGTTTTCTTCTGACGTAATGAAGTGTAATGAAGGGTCTGCTGGAGTGTGGTATTGCTCCTGCTTGGGTGTCTCCAAAAACACTCTAAAGGCACACACTGCACGGGCTTCATGGAAGCTGGCTCTGCTCTAGGTGCTTGCGGATTTTCAGACACGCACAAATCCTGTGCGTAAAATAATTGTAGCTTGACGCGCGCCGTTTTCCCGGTGGCCCAGTGCTGCACATGGCGCTGCCGCAGGCACCCTATTAGCGTCGACAAGTTGGAGTGGCGCCCTCTCCCGAGTGACGTCACGACCAGGACGCCACTCGTTCCGGCTTGCTCAGGTGTACAGCATGCTCGTTCATTTCGTGCATGCTCGGTGTATGAGGTGCGCCAGCCGTACTTCCTCAAGGATGTTTTGGCTGCTTTCTGCTGTCATGCCAAAGTGCAGTCTCTTTTTCGAAACTGCGTGAATTACGAAAATTTAGTGCTTGGATATTGAAGCTACATAGAGTTGCAGGGGTTACTGCTTTTGCAACCCAGAGGTGTGCCATGTCTATTCACAAATATTTCGCAAAAACAATGGCTGCAAATTCAGTAAGGAAAATGTTACTTGCACGGTGATTGGCTCCAAACTTAACATTCCTTTACTACTAAGTTATGACAGACATTTCGTTTTACACGGAACAGCAATATTGGTATTTTGTGTCAACTTTATATATAAATCAGTATGTTAGAATCGGATACTGCTTGCGAAGCTTTCATCAAGCTTCTTATTGCTCTGTTGAGTTGTTCTACTGAAATGTGGGTGCTGCTGTAATGCGTAAAAGCGAGAGTTCGGCGCGCATGTTTTACGAAAAAAATTTGCTACTACTTTCACTTTTTTCGAGACAGCCAACCAGAAAAGGCATTCTACATGGCCACATGTATGTATAACAGTCACCTGAAAGAAAATGGTCGTGGTTAAGATCAAGAGCCAAGCCATTACATGCCATGCAATGTTTCATAGTGGCCTGAAGTTGTCTTTATGGACAATATGGTAGACAGCTCCCGCAGTGGAAGCAACCGACAATCATTATGACGTTATGACGAGTATACTTAAGGAGATGGTAAGGGAAGGAAGGCTCTACGCACCGGGAAGCAGCCGATTCTGTGAAAAAACAACGCTCTCGCCACCACCGCAGACGTTCCCCAAAGAACGCGAAAACCCGCCCGCAGCGCCAATCTAGTCCAGCAGCGCCATCACCTTGAATTGTGAAACAGCAGTCCTTGCGCGAGGCCAGACGCAACGTATTGAATGTCAAAGAAGCCCAGAGAAGTGCTTATGACGTTGCCTGGCCTGCACTGCCAAATGCACGCCCACCTGCTGAGCTTGAGTGTCGTACGTCTCCTTCATAGAATGTACCCCTTGCTTCCTACAAATTGCCTGAACAGGATGTGCAGGTGGTTATTTTGCTGAAGTCATTAATAGCTGCGATTCGCACGTGTTTGGGAAATGCACAAACTTCAACTGCCCGATGCCCTTTACAAGTACTGGATTCTCTCGCTCCTGGGCTTGAACGCTTGTATTAGAAACATGGCTCGCCCACTTCTGCAGAGGATACCTTTTCAAGAAGACGTCAAGAATGCCTCAATTCTTCAGTGGTATACGAGAAGCCTGATATCACGTATTTCTGATTTTCGCCAATTTGTATATATAAATCGGCTCCCGGTGCTGGTCATCCGTGAAGAAAACGTGTGAAATATCCTAAGAATATCAGGATACGAAGCTTTTACCTCCGCCACGGGTGACAAAATCAGCAAGGTCCTCGTTTTTATTCGCAAAGAGCTCACCCACGTAGCGCAGGCCGTGCCACCTCATGATGACAACCAGTATGTGTGCCATAGCATAAAGAAGAAGAGGCTTTCCTTTACACTCGTCGCAGGCTACATTTCCTCATCAAGCCGTTTAGACTACAAAAGGCTTGGAAATGTTTTGACGTCCACCTCTAGTCCATGGATTATCACAAGATATTTTAATGCTCATCACCCCCTTTGGGGAAGTACAAGCACCAATTTAAGATGTCAGACTCTGGTATATTTTGCTTCGAACCATGACCTCTGCCTTTTGAACGACAGCAGCCCAACATTCTTGAAAGGGTCGTCGTTTAGCAGCTGCCTAGACCCGACTTTGGTGTCGCGATGCCTTACTTCGAGTGTCCACTGGTTTACTGACTCGGAAACGCGCGGAAGGGGACCATATTCCTTCTTACGTTGCCATCAAAGATCTAAGAAATATGGCTTCCCCTATGGTCTCTCGAACAATTGATTGGCCCGCATTTCAAGCCTCGGTAAACGCCAAATGCCAGAGTGTCGTTGCACGTAGCATAGATCTTCTGATTGCGGACGCGATGCATGCTGCAATGCGCTCTTTCTCATGGTCACCTGCTCGCACAGACTTCAACATTGAATTAGAAAGGCTTCGTGCAGTACTTCGACGTGCCGAGAAGAGATACAGACGCACAAAGTCTATTCTAGACCTTAGAGAGGCCAGGCGCAAGCAGAAGAAAATACGTCGTCGCATGGACAAATTAGACAACGAACGATGGCAGTCATTCTGTAACTCGTTGGACCCCCGCAAAGCACTCTCTCGCGTATGGCGAACTCTCCAGGGCCTTAGCTCTTCTCCTCAGCAACGCCACCCCTTTAAGTCACTGGCTCTCCACCAAGGCTGTCGAGAAGTGGATGTTGGAGAATACCTTTGTGCGGAAATTGCAAGTGAAGGAGTGCTACAAAAGGATCTTGAATTGTACGAAGTTCCCCTCATGCAAGTTTCGGCAATGGATGAACCTTTCTCCATGGAAGAAATGGAGGCTGCTTTAGCCATTTGCAGGCGTTCCTCTTCATCCGGACCTGACAACATAACGTATGCTGCTCTACACCACCTAGACCATCAAGCACGAGAGATCCTGCTGCATCATCTCAATGTCTGGCATATATAAGGTGCGCTATCTTTGCCAATAAAACCAGTTGTTAGTCAGCGCTTGTGTGTACGTGTCTCCCATCTTGTGGTCGTCTGTTTGCGCTGTTGCCCAAAGTCTCATAGAGTGACGGTGTTGTTCCCTCTGAGTAGAAGCGTAGCCGTCTTGTACCAATCTTAAAGCAAGGAAAGTCTGCCCTTGAACTGAAACGCTATCGGCCTATTGCTCTCGCCAGCTGCGTTGGCAAGTTGATGGAAAAGATGATCCTCACGCGCCTCGAGTGGTTTTTTGAACATTACAATGTTTATGCAGACGCGATGACAGATTTTCGACGTGGTAGTTCGTCTGGCGACAACGTCATTGATCTTATGTCGTCGGTTCAACAACCGAAATCACCCAAAAGCCTCTCTGTAGCGCTATCTTTAGACGTGAGGGGTGCTTATGATAATGTCTCTCATGAAGCAATTCTTAATGCGCTCGTGGCTGCTGAAAGCGGAGGCCGCACTTTTCGGTGGATTTAGAGCTACCTGACCCAAAGGAGCTTCTTTGTAGTCACCGAGCATGGTCAAACTATCGACCCCTATACCAGCCGTGGGGTTCCACAAGGTGGCGTTTTAAGCCCAGTTTTGTTCAACCTGGCTCTGATTGGGCTGGCGGAATCCTTGCCACAGCCTGTCAGTCTATCAAGTTGCGCAGATAATATCTGGGCTTCCGGCGTAACTCGTCCGCAAGTTTGCGCAAGGTTACAAAAGGCTGCAACGATGACGTCTACTGATCTTCAGAGGCAAGGTCTCGGCGTTTCAACGGAAGAATTCGCATTGGTTGCCTTCTCGCGGAAATCGATGGCTGAATACCCTGTGTTTATTAATGGCCAGCCTATTTTGTAAAAAAAAAAACAAAAAAACATCGGCTTTTTTTGTATCACTGTCGACCGCGACCTCTTTTGGAGCCCCCATTTATCCTACCTAAGGAAAAGACTCCTCTCGATCAGTCACCTCTTCAAAGCCATCACCGGAAAAGCATGGGGACCGTCGGTGCGTTCTATGCTGCAACTATACAAAGCGCGCTTCATGGGTTTCTTGCGTTACAGCACTCCGGTGTTGTGAAGCGCCTGGAGGACAAACCTCAGAGTGCTTGAGAGCATGCTAGCTCAAGCACTTAGAACTTTTTTTGGCCTACCGCGATGCGCTTCAGCAGCCGCAACAATCGCCATCGCCAGGGAACATCCCATCAGAAAGTATGTCGCCACAGACACCCTTCGAAATCATCTTCGACACATTTCCCGACTACAGTTTCAACGCCTTGCTTCTCTCTCGGAAAGTAGACCAGATGCAACTTTTTCAGGCGTTGTAACCTCCTATCGATCTTCTCTTCCATCAGACTTCACGCCTGCAGCAAGATCACCTTGTCCTTTGTGGTGTCCCCGGCAGCAACAAGTGCGGCTCTCCATTCCAGGAGTTACAAAGAAATGCGACTTACCTACTTGTGCCCTGAATCAAGCTGCTCTACATCTGCTGCATGATTCCTACTCTGATCGTATTCACAGTTATACAGATGGCTCTTCGACTCTGACCAGCTCTACTGGTGCGGTAGTTATTCCGTCGGCATCATTCTGTAAGATGTTCAAGATCAGCCACGTCACAACATCGACAGGGTCTTTTTGTGCACTCCGTAGCGCAGTGCTTTATCTGCACGAACAATCGCCAAATAATTGGGCTATATTCTTTGATTCAAAGGCAGCCCTGTAGTCACTTTTATTAGCTCTGCGTCACAGCCCACATGAAAAATTGGTAGCAGAGATACGATTATGCTACCATCAAGCGGTGGTCAGAGGCCACGACATTGTACTTCAGTGGCTACCTGGGCCCTGCAACATCACTGGTAATGAATATGCCGACAAACCTGCCGGTGAGGCACATGACAAATATGAAAGAATCTCAATATCATTGTTAAGAACGGATGCATCGCGGCACCTCAGCAGTAGTCTTGCCCATACTATAACTCTAAGAAAATGGAATACACCAGAGCTTGCCTACCAGCGCCTATATGCCATGGACCCACAGATGCAATTACAACTTTTACCCAATTTTAAACGACAAGAAGAGACCTTACTGTGCCGCCTGCGAATAGGAGTTTCTATTACAAACTCCTATTGATTCCTAAATGAAACGGCGGACAGAGCCAACTGCAGCACACGTGGTGTTGAGGAAACCACCAGACATCTCTTATGTGGCTGCCCCAGATACGAAGAAGAGAGGATTACCATTCGGACTGTTTCGGGGCACTTAGACGACAGGCCTTTTACGGAGATCTTTGGCCCGTGGCCTCGTGCGTCTGCTATGTACAGGGCTAAAACGGCGATGCTGCGTTTTTTGAAGTGCACAAACCTGTATGACCACCTGTGACGAAACTCAGCGTTAATCGCTTGACTGTGTAAATGTGCAAGGTGTGAGCTTCTGTCTTCCTTCTCCTCTTTCAATCCCTTCTGCCCCTTCCCCAGTGCAGGGTAGCCTACCGGGCCCAGCCTGGTTAATCTCCCTGCCTTTCCCTTATGACTTTTCTCTCTCTCTCTCTCTCTCTCTCTTCCGTTCCCTACAACTTCGAATTGAAACCATGAAGGAGTCCTTTGCAGCGCCAACTGGAATACCTATAACATACTCGAGTCACCAGAGCGTAACTTCGGCTGAGTGGAAGACTCAGCCAAAGCTGCCTCATTCAGGCAGCTTCGTCATGCAACATTGTCACGCAACTACCGTATGCATGACGATGAGAAGTATTCGATGTGCCATCCCATAAAAGAGCCCCTCGGATAGCCGCCTCATGAAGAATACACGGTATATGCATGCCTCATATGAATTCACTTGATTTTTGACCTTGATTTTCTATGTGTCCCATACCACTAAAGAAAGAAGCCATGGCTTCTTGCTGGCTGCAGTCATATGGTCTGAAAAGCATATTTCGGCCAAAAAGTAGCGCCCAGCAGCGGTGTCAGTTTCGCCAAGCTTATCGGTCCGAACGGTTCCCCGAGCAACAAGCAGCACTAAATTTTTGAACTGAGTAGAGCGTGTAGCATTGAAAAAAGAATAAATATTGGTCCACGCCTTTTAGTGGACGGAAAACAGCTTTACTCAATTACTCAATTAGCTTTACTAAAAACTACTGCTGCTTAAAATTAACTGGTTAAGAACAGTTTAATTTTGAGAAGCAGTTCAAAAAGCAAATGGTACTGTCAGAACTACACTGAGGTGTTGTTTAGTAATTGTGCTACTGCCGAACGTTTCTCTGAATAAATGCGAACAATTCGACATTTTGCCAATGAACAGCTCGTCATGAGCAAACAAGATTTAGCGGGTTAAAATCAAGGTAAATGTTGCACAAGTCATATATAGCCAGCGTTTGTTACATGATTGTTGCACCACGGCAAAGTATATATGGTCGCTTAACTAGATTGTTCTATCCTATGTTCTCGCGTTTATGCTTTTATTATCCACGTGAGCTACCGCTGCAGAGTGTATAACTGCGCATAAAAAAACCTACACCGCTTTGGACTGATCTTCGCTAGCCGGTACTGTAACGTTAATTTTTAGAAATGTATTGTTGTCTAGAAAATAAGCTCTTTCAATAAATTTTCACGAATGAAGATATCGTGAAAATAAATTTGAGAGGAGTGTGGCAAGTGTAGCAGCGTATAGGGAACAACAGTGAATAAACGGAAATGTTGCAGAAGGCGCCCGGACGCGGCCCGAACTGTAGCAGACGACAGGCGCAAATCCAGTTTATCTTTCCGTTGTTTTTCGATAAGAAAGCCCTGGTCAGAGCTGAAGCCTTCATTCTAACCGCCCATTTGTGGGCCATCAAACGCTGCAATCCACAAAGAACTATCTTAAATCAGTGTTTGCGCACTTGTTCGGTGTGCGCTTGAGAGCATAAGCGAAACAGCGTTGAGAGATCAGAAGTACATCAAAAGACGTTTCGTCAATAGTTAGTAGCTTCCGCAAGCAGAACGATCAAGTTAAAATTTTGTGACAACTTCTACAGAGTTTCGACACTTCCTAACTTCAATAATTGTTGCCCGATGAATACAAGTTTATTTCATTTTTTTTTCAGTCCACATCCACATCTAGCAGCTCAGTATAACAGAGACTGACTTACAGAAGGAGGCATGATTTACTTTGCAATTGCGTTATTTCTTGCCTTCGTTTCTGCTCACCAAACACAACATGCTCCGCTTATTCAAGAAGAGTACCCCGGCTGCTTTAGAAAACCTGTGTTTGTTAACACAAGTAAGTATTGCTCGCGTTCAATTTCTCGACGGCGTGCGTTATGTACAGAGACATTCTCACAAGCTGGGATACTCTTATGCGAAAGAAGAGAACCGATAAATTTTAATGTTTCCCGCAAACGAGTTCTAAAGCGCGCATAGTCTGCGCAATAACGAAATGCGGATACCTCAGTTACGAGTACCCTTAACAACAGACAAATGTATCACGCGGCACTCGATACAGGGTGTTTTTCAGAATAGACACATGTTTCTAGAAGGGAATCTTGGGCGAGTTGGCGGTAATTCATGTTTTGTAAAGTAACAGCGCTAAACGGACAAGGACTAAGGCAAAGAAGAACACGACACTGGCGCTGACTCACAACTTAAATTTATTTCGTGGAAAGTCACATTTATGAACACGGGCTTACAGGGCAACATATAAGCGACTGTACATGCATAGCAGGAGCGATCCTCGTCATGTGTCGAACCCCATGTGGAATAAACCACTGCGTTATTCTAGGTTTATTCTAGGTTATGATGCACTGGTTTACTCCAAGTGTAGTTCGACACGTCACAAAGATGGCTCCTGCTGCACATGTAGAGTCGCTTAGTTGGCCTGTCGCCCCGCGTTTAAAAATGTGATTTTCCTCGAAATAAATTTCAGTTGTGAGTCAGTACCAGTGTCAAACGTGCCCTTATTTGCCTAAGCCCTCAACCGTTTAGTGCTGTTATTATCCAGAGATAGATGTTTTATAAAAAGCACTATAACCAAAATGAGCGTGGTTCTTTTACAGGAGAGTGCCTAGGCGAGGCAGATTTAAATTGTCGTTGTATTATATATGACAACTATATCATTATTAAAAATCACTAATGATAATCATTGGAACGTCGGGCGCAGTTGGAAAAGTGTCGCTGTCACATGTTATGCCACCCCCATTTATAAATGTGGAAAATCGAAATCATTCGAGTAATCCTCCTCAAATTGCAATCCTCAGTCTAAGTAATATCGAATCCCATCCGGCCAGGAACCCAGAAAAAAACAGCCCCTGTATCATATATGACATTACCGTTCCGTCACCTTAACATCGACGAAGTTCTAAACTAGATGTCGTGGCCAGTCGCGGTAAATTCCGATATGGCACGCTTTGCCTGACAAGCACCTGCCTCGGCGTGAAGTGTGAGTATTTGATTTGACATGCCATAATACAAGCTTCATGACGCACGTCTTCGCAGGCACTTTATTTTATTGCGATACTAATTATATCGAAACTCCAGGTGCATTTTTTTCTGTCGGCGTCGCCGTCGCCATGAGGTTCTGTCTGAAGTCCAAGGGCGATAAAGTCGTCGGCGCGCGCCATAAGCTATATGTGCGAGTGAAAGCGTGCGAGGTTGAGCCGGCGATCACAGCTCTATCTCGCACACGCAAGGAAGGAAAGCGGGAAGTAAGCGCACCGTCTCTTGTCGCGCGCAACGCTCCGGGTGGAGGGCAGTGAGGGGAGTAGGGGTGTTCGACTCCGGGCGACCCCGGAGGCTGCGCGCGACCACCTGGGCCGCTGTATATTGCAAGTCATCTACGTCGGGGACACATCCCGCCATGCGCTGTGTTTTCGCGGATTAGTTCGCGTGGAAGCGAAACGCAAGACGAAGGCCGATTTGCTCGCTGCTGCCGCCAGGCTTCCTCACTCCAGCGTTTTGACAGCGAGTTTCTGTTGTCATCGAGTAAGATGTGTTCGCATTTGCTTGTGCGCGCGGGACACCATGCTTGTTCATTTAGTTAGTGCGCCTAGCACAGGAGCAGAGGAGGTGCAAAGATGGAAAGAGAGACAGAGCGCGAGAGAACTAAATAAATAAAACAAAATTAACTTTTTTAGTAAGGCAGGATTCGAACCCGGATACCCACGGTCCGAAGGCGAGCGTCATAATCACTGCGCTGTATACCCACTTTTTTTTCTTTATTGCCATATTTAACAACACATCCCCCAGCCTGCGTGAGGCTAGTTGCATTTACTTAAGAACTTTCAGCTGTGTAAGGGCATCCAATACTTAAAGCACTTCCTCTTCAGCGCCCTGGTGTTTCAGCACATGTCGCAGGCTCACAAAGCGACGCGGGCATTGTAAAAATTCATGAAGTCGACTGGCCTCAGTGACCGACTGTGAAGTGTTGGACAACTGCACATGTTCATACTGCGAGTACTTTCTTCCCTCTCTCTCCTTTCTTTTCATCCCTTTAATCCCCTTCCCCCGTGTAGGGCAGCAAACCGGACGTGCGTCTGGTTGACCTCCCTGCCTTTCCTTTCTTCTTTTTCCTCCTCCTCCTCCTCCTCTGAGTTTCGTGACATTCTCAACAAAATTAACTGATCGTCCTTGGAGATCAGCGTTTTGGAATTCTATACGTGACATCCATAAGCTATAAAGACGGAGAAGCATAAATACATCATAGGGGAGGCCATTTCCCTGAACAGGGAGAAATCTTATGTCAGGCTCATCTGTTGGAAGGTCCTTCTGCAGTGTCCTTGGAGGACATCCCAATCGAAGCTGGCGTTCCAACAGTAGAAGAAAACATGCTCTGCTGTCTCCGGCAGGGCCGCTGGACAAAAAAAAAAAAAAAGGTGCGGCCTGCCGCGTGCATGAAAAAGGGTGTGATCCACCGCGGCGCCACACGACGGGGTCTGTTGTCTGGCATCGACATAGCAAATGCGTCAGGAACGCGCTTGGAACGCCGTCGCGCGTGCAAGCCGAAGTGTTGCTTCCCCTCAGCTAGCACCGTTTGGCACAGCCAAGTGGCCGACAATGCAACTACGGCCGTCACGTTCGCTCCCATAGCAGCGCGCCCGACGCGGCAGGCCACACTTTTTTTTTATCCAGCGGCCGTGTCTCTGGTTTCCCACACAAAAATTTGCCGCGTATCTGCGTGCTTCGCTGCAAATGTCGTCGAAAGACGATAGTCTTCTGCCGGCCGTACTACATGAGTGCTTGTCTGATCCGCGGCCAGCCGTGATGCTGTTCTCGTACCATTTCCGTCCTGGCATGAAGGTTTCTTTGAACAGATTTCATTTTACCGCATTATTTCATCAAGCGGCCATATCTGTTTTGCCCTGCCTCAGACAGCGCTTCCTTTATGTTGAATCGGTCGCATCTGGCTGGCATTGATAAAACTGAGGAGGCGCTGCGTGAGACATGGACGCCATCTGGCAATACATCGGGAAACATGAGCTTGTGCAGAGGGTTTCCTTCCTCCATGGCAGAGGGCGCTCGTCGGCGCGCAGTCGGGGAACGTCGTTCGTCGGCGCGCATAGCATGGCATTTTCAGCGCAGCTTAAGAAACTAGGGTCTTTAGAGTTACGTATATATGTATTTTCTATTAAAGGAACACACCTCCTAATACTTACCTAGTGATGTTGCGCCTCAGATATGCGTAATATTTACTTTGTGATCGATAACGTTCACAAGTATGAACAGCCGTACCAGTTTAAGTAGTGTGGGCGGTAAGCAAGTGGTCCAACTTTGGCCGGGTGGCTGAATCGGGTGACAGACAGACAAACAGACAGACAGACAGACAGACAGACCAAATTTTCAGCGTTTAAGTTCCCCAAGAAAGACTATCGTCTTTAAAAGACAATTAACTCCCCACGGAAAAGACATGCCTCGTCGTTGGAGCCAAGTTTTAAAGCGAAAGCTTCACTAAACACCTCAAGCCGAGTTTCACCATCGCCAGCAATTTGACCTTCATTTGACCGCAGCAGCGCCGCAGCCTTGGCGCTCCCGCTAATAATTCCAGCGTAGAATTGCACTTCTCTTCTGTCGTCGTAATGGGGAGGCCGCGTTTAGTGGGGTGTGAGCCATTCATGAGCAACTGACGATGTGTCCTAACGCATTCGAGCAACGCCACCACGAACGCGCTTGGGAAAGGGCTCGTCGTCGACGTGCCGATTATAGCGTGAACGCTATATCGAACGCGGGAGCAGGATGAGAGCGTTGCACGGGAGCGGGAGACTTTGAGCCGTCTTCGGCAAGCATCGTGGGATCATCCCGCGGATATCGCGCGGCGATCTGCTTCACTGGAGAGGGTCCAGAATGCCAAACGCGCGAAGCTGGCGTCGGAGACTGAGGAAGAACGAGCCGTTTGGCTCGCAAAACGCTGGAAGCGGGACCACAACCATAGACAAAGGCAGGCTTTGGACGAAAAAAAAAACAAGCTTTCGCTTGGCATATCCACGGTTACCTGAGCTAAGCCGCAGCAAGTTTTTTTTTTTACTGGCAGTGTGTCCTTGTGAAGTTTAAAGAAAAAAATCACAGCATATCCACGGGGTGAATGATGATGAGTGGGCGAAGCTCCGGAGGGAATCATCGGATCTCCCGCTTAAGGGGACGCTAGCACAAACGCGTTAGAAACGTGCAGTACTCTCTAGTAAGGGGGAGCGGCCACAGCGTCTTACGCAGCCATTTACACATGCCGGAACGTGCACCGCGTTTGCCGACGCCATCAAATGACTGCCGAGAGAGTATACCCTCCGTATTCACAAACGCTCCTCGACTTGAACTTGACTTGCCACCGCCTTGGGCAGCGCGTTCGAAACGCGTTGAAGGTAAGGCGGAGAGGCCACAGCGTCTTACACCAGCTTCTTACACGGGCCGTAACGCGCTAGCACAAACGCGTTAGAAACGCGCTAGAAACGCGGCCTTTCGTTAATGTTGGGTATTTATTGCCATCGTGGTGCGTGTGTCTATGTGCGCTTCGTGGCGTAGTGGTTAGCGCCGCGCGTTCGGAAGCGAGGGGTCCCTGGTTCGATTCCGCGCTACGGACACAACTTTCGGAATTTTTTTTTCATAAAACGCCGGAAGCGTTCTCCGGAAGCCGGAAGCTGCCTTCCGGAACCGGAAGCGGAACCGGAAGTGGAAACGGAAGCAGAACCGGAAGTGCAACCGGAAGCGGCAGTCGGCTTCCGGTTATACTATACGTATACATATATATGTATATATGGGTATACATACATATACGGACACACAACGCCATCTATTGAGCAATTCATAAAACTAGACGTGGCTACCTACTACGACGGGGACGAACGGCTGTGCTGCGGCACAAAATGCGTACCAAGCAACCGGGCGCAAGGGGAACTGACAACTCAGTCTAGCACGCGAAAGGAGGAAAGCGGAAAGGCAGCGCGGAAGATAGGGAGGGGGGGCAGCTTCTACTCTGCCAACAACTGCGCTTGTACTTTGACCGGCTACGGCGGTCGTCCGCACCGTATCTTGAACGCGATCTCCACAGGGCTCTGACCTTTGTATGCGCTGTGCTTTCGGCCGCTCAGTTTCCGTTGAAGCGATAGACCGCACGAACCTTCGCTCGCTGCGGCAACTGCGCTTGCTGCTAGCGTTTTGACAGTGGTTGTCTGCGGTCATCGAGTGTGATCTAACACGTTTGCTTGTGCGCGCTGACACCACGCTTGTAAAGTCAATTAGTAAGCGAATGTGCCCAAGTTTATGCAGCCGATAAAATTACTATCCCTACTCCGAATAGATCTCTACCAATTTGCTATCGCAATTGATGATTCGCCTTTCGGAAGAAACTGCGAAATTTTTTTTAAGTAACAAAAGGGCTGAGTTTTCCGCGATACATGTGCCCTCAGCTTTGTTACTAAGACGAAAGCCTTAAATGACTCATGGTGAGGCTTCCGTTTCAAGGCCATTTCAAAACCACGTGGTCGACACCAAATGATCCGCGTAGGATAAGAGGCGATAATGCGAACAAAACCGCGTATAAGGGTGGAAGAAAGATCAAGCGAGCGAACTGACGTGATAATGGGTATACATAGAGGTGAATGAGGTGAATTAAGAGTGAATTGATGGTGAAACAAAGGGGTTTAGTTGGGTGATAGGAGTCAAATGAAAGATAATGATGAGATAGAGTGAGCTAAGGTAATGAAGAGTAGATTAGAGCGAAATAAGAGTGAATGAAGTTTAATCAAGTGGTGATGGATGAATAAAGAGAGATGAAAATTGGAAATTTTGAGTAATAGAGCGAACAAAGTGATGTAAGTAAAACCGAGATGATAGAGTGAATGAAGGTGAGCCAAGCAGTGATAGGGTGAATCAACAGTGAACCAAGGGTTTATGGAGTGGAGGAGTGACTTGCAAAAATAAATGTGAGATTTAGAGTGACTCAGCAAAAAACAGTGCTGATTCATGGTTTGAGTTTAGTGAATCATAGGAAGGGTGACTTGCAAAAAGCATGATGACTTGCAAAAAGGGCTCTAACTTGTGGTTTCAAATTGATGATGACTCAGCAAAAAAAAAGGAGACAGAAACAAGAAAAGTAGATGTTGCGTCGCTGACATCACGTGGCGGTGGCGGTTGTCGCGACTGTCTGCTGCGAAGCGAGAGAGACGGCGATCGAGGACGCCCATCCAGGGCCTAGCAGACTGCGCGTTAGGTCTCGGAAGTACGCTACGGTTGAGGATGCTCGCCAAGCGAGAAACGAGGTGCGACGTGCGAAGCGGTGGAAGCAAGGAGTTCGTCCACGAGTGCTGCTTTCCCCTGCTGAGAGGATGCAACGTATGTCGAAGCGAAACGTCGTTGACGCGAGTCTCACCCCACTATACGAACGTGCGAAGCCGCAGTTAAGCGTCGAATACGAGCTCGAGAAGCCGCACTGCGAAAGCAGTGACGCGATGATTCGAGACGGCGCATTGCCTAGTGTGCGGCAGGTTTTCGCGTTCACGTATTACTTGAGTGTAAGATGATGCGGAACTTTTTCTTTTTTCGATGTCAGATCACCTCGTCATACTCATCTTTGCCATTTCCACAAGTTCAAGAAAAATAAAGCTTATCCATATCAGCCTCCATTGGTCTTCCAAACCACGCCAGAGAAGTGATGGCCATTTAGGATACCAGTGCGCTAACCATCAAACCACCGCGCTATACATTCTTTTCTTACGTGAAATATGTTGATATCAAGGAGGTTTAATGAATGAAATAGTGCATGTGCAAGAACTATTTACAATAATAAGAGCACCAGATGGTCATAATTAATGGTAGGACAACAAGTAGTATATACAAAAAAAAAGTTTCTACAAAGCAACACCTTCCATCCCAACAAAATTTTCTTCTTTCTGGGGTTTTACGTGCCAAAACCATTTCTGATTATGAGGCACCCGAAGTGGAGGGCTACGAAATAATTTTGACCACCTGGGGTTCTTTAACGCGCACAACAACGCAAGCACACCGGCGTTCTTGCATAAGCATCAAAGGAGACGTTAAACACATAAACTTAAGTTTATACCAATAGGGCTGACATTCATTTTGCTCGTAAATGTCCTTCAAAGGCATGATCATGTGAGAGAAACGCGCCCTTGAGGAAACTATTCTTTCTGCATTTCGGTCTCGGGTACGAGTCTCACATAGCCTATGCAGACATATCAGAAAGAACAAATCGAGTGGTACGTCATCACACGGTACAACAAGCTATCAAATACTGTGAGAATTTAGATAAAATTCTTTCTGTAAATTTCTATATAGAACGTCCAAGAATAAAATGGTGTCTTTACAGACGGTAAAGAAGTGTTCATTATTTTCAGGTAGCTTACAAAGGCGGCAGTATTTTGGCGAAACGCAAATATTGATTTTCCAGGGCCATGTTCTAACTAGCTAAGTCTTAGTGTGTAATTTGTAACAAACGTTTTTCCATAGGAGGGAACTGCCATTTTGCGAGCTCTTGTAAGTACACCAGGTTATGATGATATCATGTATATTTATCGATATTACAGCGACAGGGACAACATAAATATGAAGTCTTTGTAAAGCTTTTTCGCATCCACCGCGTTACAGTACTGGTGGATAATTAGAGCAAGGCTTTGGACTTTAGACAGACTCTGACAGCAGTTCCGAGACCAGAACCAGCAGTACTGAAGTGGACGAGGAAAAATTACATTTTGTGACATCGTAAAGATAATAGTATTGACAAGAAGGCGGTGTGCAATTTTACAATTCTTGGTTGTCATGCCCGGAAAAGCAGCGTCGTGGCACAAGGAAGTCGTACATGACAGTGATGATGATAAGCCTTAAAATTGGCAAATACCCACCGTAGGGGATGCGCCACACTTTGGTACAGTAAACGCCGCCTGAACGGAGCACAAAGAGACATAAATAAGTGTTCCGCTTATACAAAGTTTTGTTTTGGCGAAGACCACAAAAGTAATGACTAATAGTTGGAACAAAAAATTTACCGTTCTAATTTTACTGCGGTGGAACAAAAAAAGTCACAGTTTCTCCCAAAAGGCGAAGCATCAATTGCGATAGCAAATTAGTAGAGAGCTATAAGGAGTAAGGATAGTAGTTTTATCGGCTGCATAAACTTGGGCACATTCGCTTACTAACTCAATTAACAAGCATGGTATCAATGCGCACAAGCAAACATGAATAGATAACACTCGATGATCGCAGACAACCACTGTAAGAACGCTGGCGTGAGCAAGCGTGGCGGCAGCTGTGAGCGAAGGTTCGTTCAGTCTATCGCTTCAACGGAAAGTGAGCGGCGAAAGCACAGCACATACAAAGGTAAGAGCCGTGTGGAGATCGCTTTCAAGATACGGTGCACGCGGCAGCCAGTAGCCGCGCAATGTACAAGTACGCAGTTGGTGGCATAGTAGAAGCCGCACCCACTCCCTCCCGCGCTGCCTTGGCGCTTGCCTCAATTCGCGTGGGAGATTGAGTCGCCAGTACCCCTTGCCCCATTTTGCAAGATACGCATTTGGTGCCGCAGCTATACGTTGCCTCCCCTCCCTCCCTCCCTCCCTCCCATCTCCCCACGGCCTATCGCGCGACGGAAGAAGTCGCGTTTGCTCTCCGCCGTGCGTTCGCTCCCCGTGAAAACGTGCGTCCCTCGCGCGCTTTCACTCGCACATGCAGCACATGGCGCGCGGCGACGATTTTATCGCCCTTGGACTTTATATAGAACCTCACGGCGACGACGATGGCGACAGAGACGACGAGGACGACGGCGACGCCGACGGCAGAACTCCACTTGGAGTGTCCATATAATTTCTATCGCAATAACAATCCGACGATCTGATATCATCCTGAGAGTCACTGCTGCTTGAAACAGCAGAATAATCATTTGCAGACGCGACAGAATCACCGGAAGGACGTCGTTGGCGCGAGGTTGTGGCGACCGGATCGTCTGCCATGTGCATGAATTAATGAAGCGAACATGGCAGACGATCAGAGCACTCTTTGACACACTGTTAAAAATCGACACCCCTCGGGAAAAAAAGAAAACTAACTACTCAGGAAATGAAACTTAGTGCTTAAAAATGCGCTAGATGGGAGAGGTAGTCCATAGGAGTGCCGGTATTTTAAAAATTTCGTGCGGCGCTTTTGGGTCACCGGTGGCCCAAGTTCAATAGGCGTGGTAACTGAAGTGCTAGTTAGAGTGAAAATATGCAGATTCGGTCATAAATAATATAAATTTGGAGAATTTCGGTGCCGAAATTGTGATCTCATTCTGAGGCATGCCATACTGGGGACTGCAGATGATGTATGACCCCTTGGGGTTACCGAACGTGCCCAAAATGCGTGGTAAATGAGCATTCTTGCATTCTTCCACCATTGGAATACGGCAGCCTAGTCTGGGATAGCAACCCCATAGTTAGCAGTCCAACCTTATAACCGATAAACTTCCGCGGGAGATATCACTATAAATAGAAACGAAAGTATGTATTGCGCGAAAGAGAAAATATTAGAGAAAGCAAAAACGAACCCAGCGAGTTATCATATCGGAAACACGGCGCTTACATTGAGTTGTTCGTAAAAACGGGATCAAATGAACATCTCTGCAGGTCACTGCATTGTGAGTAAAAGTGTCCAGCTGCCAGATGGTGGAAGTGCAACATTTCACCGACCCTGCATCAAGCTGACATGCAATGTCACCGCAAAACAACTGACCGAACTATAGTAAGTAAAATTTTCTTCAGAATGTGCTGAGCCATAAATTTTATTTGTCATATGTTCTCAGCTTAAAGTTGTCAACTAATCTTGTATGAAGTCACTCTATTGTTTGGGGCACTAGAACGTAAAGAAAAAACAACGAATGATATTCGTTTAACTTGAGCGGTGCTGCCGTAGAACTTTAAGGAAGGCTGGACATTTTAAATCATGCGAATGACACTTTTATATGGCCTACATATTTTATACTGATACAAATTCCCTGCTTCTCTAATGCTCAGATAGAATACTATGAAACTTTGGCGCACAAGAGTAAAACCAGATATACAAGATATTTGTAGAGGGTACGTGCGGCACTGAAAATCATATTGGGTTTAATATCGGCAAGTCAACACAGAATGCATAAGAAAATGCTAGTGATCCCTAGCCACAATGCAACTAACCGCAACCAGTATGCCTGTGTCAGGTTCTTCGATTTCGACTCAGTAGATCACATTGTTTTGGCTGGAAAAGCAACTGAGTAACTTTACCATACGCCAAAGAAGGTGAATGCGAAAGCTTGCGTGCTCAAGAGACAATGATTAAATTACTTGACATTCTCATTCGAATGCGTTGTCACTTCTTATTACTCGTTTTCTCCCACTAAAAAGTTTGGGTTTGAATCCCTCATAAAATCGAGGGTTCGACTCCCACTGAAAGTCGTGGGTTTTATTGCCTGAATGAAATATATTTAAATGAACTTTGCCTTTTTTGGTATGACAAGCGGCATCGGAGCCAGCTGCGGAAGAATACCAGGACGTACGCACGAGCAGTGGTACGAGCGCGTATCTGTGCGAGGCAAGCTCACATTACTTTCTATACCGCACGCTGCGTTTTCAAGGTCATTGGTATGACGAGGTATTTAAGGCTTTCTTCTTAAAAATCATGAGTCATGCTACTCTGCGAAGGGGGGATGGCCAGCGAAGCTTTTTACCATGTGGGCGCGTTGATCCTCGGGAGTCCGGACCATACGCGGCCTCCCCATTACGACGACACGAGAGAAGTGATTAAAAGTGGAGAACGGCAACTTGTCTTTCTAATTCTTTATATACATTCGCATGAACGACGGGACCGCCACACCGAGGAGCCGGAGGAAACTTGGCACGCGTGACATTTCGACGGCACGGTTCGTCAGAAGATACTACCAGACTCGCTTGGCGACAGGTTCTCTGGTTGATTGTACGGCTCCCCAAGGCATCTAAATTTGACCTGACCAACACAAACGCGCCGCCGTCGTCGCTAAGACTCATGCGCACTTCGAAAGCAAGGTTTAAGTTCTACGCGTTTTCCACATTGTGATTTCAACAACGCCTTCACTGTAAACGTGCCCGCCAGAGTTAGGCTTAGCGTTAGGCCTAACGCTAGGCGTAATGTTCGCCTTCGCCACTGAACGTGATACCATTGTCATGGGGCCACCATCGCAAGTCAACGCAACCTTAGTAAGCATGAAAACTGATGTTCAGAAAAAAAAGCCGCGCAAAGGGAAGATCACCCCCGCGTCCTTAGTGCTGACGAGCAGCAAGCCAAACAAGCGCAACTCGTTCTGGACCCGGACGCAGCCGAGACGCAGGCAGCCAGCGCCAGAGACACCTCGGACACATCTGAGGAGCAGGAAGCAAATGACAGAGAGACCTTGGACGCAGCCGACACGCAGGCAGCCATTGCACCCCGTGACAAATTGTACCGGGGAAGCGGCAGACTAATATGGAGCGAAATGTAGAAAACTTCAAGTACCTTACAGAATTACCATACCATGTTGTAGTATTTGGCCTACGGAGAGGCCCGATATTTCATTTCTGAAAAGCACTGAACAAACTTGCGCGTGAAGCGCACTTGGCTAGGCTAGCGGTCTACAAGCCTGACACCAGAAGCAACACGATCACGGCTATTGTGAAAGAACAACAGCATGCTGTGACCATTTCGAGGCAAGTGAAGACGCCATCCTATCCGAAGTGGGGTACTGTCTATGTCACAAGCGACATGGCACCCCCAAAGATCACCGTGTGTTTTGTAATACACCAGGCTGAGCCTGGTAACTCCAACCGGGATCTCAAGGAAAACATTTTTTCCCACATGGTACAGTCCTTGCAGCAAGGATATTAGGCAAAATCAGCACAGCCCTCGTCACGCTGGAAGCACTCAGCATTCCGCAAATGGTCTATTATTATAACTGCCTACTCCAAACCCACCCATTCAAGAATCGGTAAGTATTGTGCCTTTCTTGTCACAAAAATGGCCACATGCAAGCATTTTGTCCTAACCAACCGGTATATTCCCAGCGTGGAGTTGACCGTGACCAACCCAATGCGGAGCGCCCTTCTGAATGAGATGCCGAGAAGGCGATATGGCAACAAATCCCACGTGTGCGTAGAGAGCATCCCAGACGGCCTCCCCTCCATCAGTACGGTCAAGAAGCCCAACATGACGACATGGTGCCAACTCTATGCGTAATAACAAAAGGTCAGTCTCCCCAACAATGCAGAGACAGGAATCGAAATCACCAACACCTCGACAGAAATCAAGCGGTACACCCAAGGACCGAACCCTCAGGACATTGAGTAGGCAACGAAGTCCGTCAATTCAACCGAAGCAACCTCGTCAACACTATCCGAGCTTGACCAAGCTATAGCCAAGGTGCAAGCCGATCTAGAGAAGGCGCGGTCCTTGATACTTACGACACAACGTACTTTCAACGAGTTACTTGCAGCAAAGAAAAAAAAGTAGAAAACGCAGAGAAGCTTCAGAAGGCATTAGCTAGATTCTGGTCCCACAACCCCTGACCAGCCCATCTACTCCTCCAGCGCCTGATAGGACAACCTCTCCTCCCCCAAACCCATCACCACAAAAGGCATGCCCGCCGCCTACATCTCAGTCGATATCTGCAAAACCCGGTATGGTTGTGAACGAGAAGATCACGGCAGCATTGGCGGATATCGCGAAAATATTTGACGCCCAAGAGGAGAAGCAAGCCGAACAGACCAACACAAGTACGCAACTGGCTACAATCATGACGAAGCTGGGTGCACTAGACACGATTACAAACCAGCAAAGACTAGTTATTGTAGAGTAGCAGAGGTTCCACCTAGAGCAAGGCGAAACCCTAGAAAACAAACAGCCACCCCCAAAAAAGCACAGTTCCGGCGGAAAGCAAAGGTCATCCCCGTACTAACAGCATAAATATGGCGGCTATTTGCCCGGAAGATACACTGGACATCCTACAGCGGAACTGTCGAGGTATTCAAGCCTGTGCATCAGAATTTGATCTTCTATTCGTGCGTATAGGCTATACCAGCATTATTCTGCTGCAAGAGACCAAGGGAACGTCTCCTGGTGTTCACAACTACAAAGCTCTGTTTTCTCCTAGCATCATGCACGCTCATCCTGGAAAGGAAAAAACTACAAGCATATATGCTGCCATTTTTTCACACTAAGACACACCGCATGCGCAGCTGGACACTGTCACCTTCTGCATCCCACATGATGAAATTGCGGCAGCGAGAACACGTTACAGCAAGAAGCATATGTAGTAATCGCTAGCGCATACTATAGAGCATCGGCAAAATCACAGGACACAAACTACAGGGAACAAAAACACGCCTACCCAAAAGATGTCTTTCTCGTAGGTGGGGGCTTCAATGTGCCACATGAAACATGGGGCTATCGAAACTCAAGTTCAAAAGGAGCAAGTTTCCCACTGCAGCCAGCGAAAAGGCGGGGCTTCTATTGGCCAATGATCTCGACTATCGTACGCGATGCGGTATGCAACTTGGACAACGTGACACGATTCCAGACCTGACCTGGCACGCTGGCAACATCATTAGTCACTGGCGTTGCGGCCACGAGAGATCGGTAGGGGTCATCACCAACTTTGGATCGATATGAACTCAACTCTAGGAAAACGAAGACGCACGACTCAGTCAACTGGCAAAAGTTCAGAGAGGCACTCGATGATCATTTAGAAGAATTTCCTGTTGAGGACCTCCTGCGAAGGGCCAGCGAACAAGCCCCCACTACCGCACTGGTGTGAGCCTGCCATTGCCACACATATAGCTCCTGGTGTCTGCGGGAGTCCATTCCTAGCATCCTTCCTGCCATTCAAACTCGCCTGCCCAGAACAGCCCAGGTTCTCAGCCGCAAAGCAAGAGCTAAGGCATCCATTACACCGGATGTTCTGTGCAAGGGGCGTGGAGCACAAATGGGATGCCGCAACTGCCCTGCGATCAAACATTTCATCTGGTCCTGTCCTGCCACGGCCAGCCTAACGGACAAGCACACCCGACCTCTAAGGGTGGCGTCGTACGAAGACCAGGTGGCAGTGCAAGGAGACGCCACCCGAAGAATGAACGCTTTGGTGTCCTTCAATAAGGAGGCAGGTATCCTTCTTTTCACCTGATTCCTTATCCCCATCTTAAGCCACGGGCCATTCCTTCTTGTAAATGTTTCAATCATTTATCGACGTACCACCACAACGGGAGAGCGGAAGAAAAAGTTGTCGCAGTTTCACCTGAAAGGCGAAGCATCAATTGCGATAGCAAATTTGTAGAGAGCTATACGGAGTAATGATAGTAGCTTTATCAGCTGTATAAACTTTGACATGCAGCCGCACCGGCAACACGCAGAACTGTTGTCGACGCCGTCGGCGTTTTGCCCGCGTTCGCACAAAATACGTGCGGAGTTGGTGATTGTTGCCGGAGCCTCTGATATAAATAAGCACTTGGTGCCGCAGCTAAACGTCGCCTCCCTTCCCTCCCCCCCCCCCCCCCCCCACGGGCTTTCGCGCGTCGGAAGAAGGCGCGCTTGCTCTACATATATGGTGATTGTAAAGGAGGAAAGAGGCGCCTACTTCTGCAGCCCTTAAGGGAGCACGGCGCAGAACGCGCGTTAGTTCTCCGCCATGGGTTCACTCCCCGTGAAAGCGCGCGTCCCTCGCGCCCTTTCACTCGCACATACAGCGTTCGGCGGCGCGCGGCGACAATTTAATCTCCATTGACGTCATACGGAACCTCACGGCGACTACGACGGCGACGCCGACGGCAGAAATCTGCTTTGGAGTGTCCATATAATTGCTATCGCAATAAAAGGAACTAGATATGCAAGCGGTTTGAACGCGGAAAAAAAAAACGAGCAAGTTTTCACTCAAGCTTAGGCACAGCGAAACTGTCGATCCTCAAGTCTTACTTGCTGCTATTGCTAGATATTAACTTGGTTGCTGCAAGGTCTTAACTTGGCTTAACTTAACTACGCATGTAGAAAAGGTATTCTCGAACGATCATTTTCGGAGGTACCTCCCTTTCACGCCATTTCGTGTGACTAGCGCTGGATGCGTCGGCGCGTACGAGCAACAGCGTTTCTGGCATGCTGCAAACGCAGGCAGGCTAACCAAGGTTGGCACACTGCCAATAACCATGTTGCTTGCAGACGCCGAACGTGTTGGAGGCTTGCCGCTCGACATCTAGCGAAAGTTGACACGACTAGGCGCAGCACCTTTTATGACAAACTCCGAGGAAAAGCGCATGCACACTGGGCGCAAGCTATGCGCAGTGTACGGGCGGCGTGCTGCGGACGACATCATGCGCAACAGCGCGCAGTTGGCGGGTGCTCAGCGGAGCCTTGTCTGTGTCGGGCAAAGCGAGCGCGCACCTGCACCGGTGGCGCACTGCACCTGCACCTCGCATTGCCTATAGGCAATGCGAGGTGACGTCATCGCTACTGCTTCGGCGCATGCGTGGCTAGGCAACGCGGGTGGCGTCAGCAGCAGCTGCGCACGTTGTCTCATTGTCTGCTGCAATTTATTTCTCTATCTCGCTCTCATTTATCTCGCTCTCTATCTCGCTCTCATCGCTACTGCTTCGGCGCATGCGTGGCTAGGCAACGCGGGTGGCGTCAGCAGCAGCTGCGCACGTTGTCTCATTGTCTGCTGCAATTTATTTCTCTATCTCGCTCTCATTTTCTCTTTCCCTCTCCCGAGCATGCTCTCCTTCCCTCTCCTTAACGTCCCATGTCAAGGCAATATGTGCACGGCACCGAGAGGAGGCGAGGCACACGCCGCACCACGAGATGGTTGCTAGGCAACGCAGTGACGTCCTAGCTCGGCGAGGTTTCGCGGCACCAGGCGGCACTTTTGACGGTTAGTTTTGAAGAAAGGCTCAGGAACATGGATGAAAATAAATGGGCGGCTAAAGTGCACAAGTATCTCTACATGAAAAGCGTGGACACAGAATGGAGGAAGAGGTCAAGGAAGTTGGCAACCAAGTACAGGATAATCGAAACTGTAAATAGACAACCAGGGGTCATCAGAAAGAAAGTGAGAGAAATAGAGACCGTGAATTGGATGCAAAGAATGGAAACGAAAAGGACAATGGAGATTTACAAGAATGAGAAGAAAGAAATTAGAAGGGAAAATCTGTACGATAACACAAAGGGCAGTGCCTTGCTATTTGAGGCTCGAGCCGGTTGCCTAAGGACGAAAACATATCGGAACAAATATTCGGAACTAGATGAGACATGTGTATGCTGCAGTAAAGATCCAGAGACCACTCAGCACATCCTAATGGAATGCGACGGGATCCACCCAGCGAGAACCGTAGGTAACGTGCAACTCCCAGAAGCGCTTGGGTTTAAAGTGGAAGGAAACATAAACAGATCAGCCGTAGAGATCAGCAAGAGACGATTAGAGTACTGGTGGAAAAAAAGCAGGGAAAAGATGGATACGACCTGATCTCTTAAAATCATAGGCAGCGGTACAAGCTAAATTTTTGAAAAAGGTATACAAAAATGCGAGATAAAGAACATGTGTAGTATACCTGATTAAATCAAGCAGGCTAGGTGACTATTTGTCGCCACCCCGTTTCAAAGGGGATGCCAATAAATCATCATCATCATCATATAGAACAGCTTCGCTGTTAAAAGAGAGGGCGGAAGGAAAGGAAACTAGATATGCAAGCGGTTGGAACACCGACAAAGAGAGGGTGGTGCAAACGTAGACATGGTCAACGCGGGTCGCACAGCCGCAAATCTTTGAAAAACCTTCATTATCTAGCGGGGAGCCCACTGATCTTGAAAATGTTGCCTATTGATAACTAAGCTACTCAAGATGCATATCCGAGAGACGCCGATGTGCCAGCTATGGAACAAGACGACGATGAACGCACTAGCAGTGGTACGAGCACTTTCGGACCGGACAAGAATTTTTGCCCACGCAGAACAAAAATACATGGAACGCTAGCCATATACAGCTTCGCTGCAAAATTTCTCGATTATCCACTTATGCATGTTACTCAGAAGAAAGTAATCGTCAGCTAATAATGAACATAATTGTGCAGCAATACCCGAATTACACTTAACTGCAACAAAGCTTACGTGTTTTCCCCAGCGCCCGCTTTCTGCCAGCTTCCCCAAGCAAGGGAGACAGACACTCTATGCCTCAACCTCGAAACGGTAATGGAGTGTTTGAAGAAAGAGGAGCTAGCAAAAGAATAATGTTGCCGATGCCAGCATGAATGTGTCTGCCCCGCGTTCTTGCAGCACTGTTTTTTATTGGAGCAAGAACACTTTCTGAAAGCACTTGGCGATTAGGAGCCACGCCGAAGCATATATTGCCATAGGAAATAGCACAATTCCCCCCAAAAATGACTGTGCGAAATCCCTTAAAATGAATTATCCGCAGTGCTCGCAGCATTCAGCGTTTTTTATAAAATATGCAGTGGCACGGTTTTAATGATGCGAGTAAAGCAGCTTACATGCCAGTAACGTATTTATGTTTAAAGTACACGCTAACAGATAGATCCTGAAGGAAAAAGCGCGAGCTGCTGCACTGAACGAACTGTCGCTTCGAAGGCTCGGGCTCACAGCAACTTTAGTCGACAAGACTTTCTATCTTCATCAGAGCCACTATAATACTACCGAACCTGAAGTGTTTCGGTTCCACAGACTGTGATCCCTTATGGTTGGATGAAAAGTTATACCATGAATCGGAAGCCATTTGTCCATAATGGTGTCGCCGAAACACAACTAACAGATCATGCAAGGAAAACCATTGCTTAGAAAAGGACCGCATGCCAGGCTTGCTTATAACACAAGGTCAGCATGTTTACTAATCACTAACAGATTTTAGTGGAGAGGGTTAGGTCGGCTATATAAGTAGGCAAAATGGCCACTGAAGACAATTGTAGAGACCAGCCCACTGCTTGAGACATAAGATCAGGCCCCCGTTGTCATCATGCTACATGTGTCAGCACATTTTCAACCCTCACTATTCGACTCGGGTAGGTAGAGCTACTCGAGCCATATGCTTAGAGTAACCACCTCGGTTCTAAAGTTTACAAATACTTGCAGCTTTTTAAAAAGTTACATATGTGCTGTACACACGAAGATAGAAATATTTCATCAAAAAGTCTACTAGTTCTACTTCAGTAGCTCCCAATCTTTTCTGAACGTAAGAGCAGTTTGAAAACTGAATGGGTCGTTGAAAATTTTTTCTGGTAAAAGATCTGCACCTATTTCGAATACGTCTACGAATACAAACACGACTACAGAACACCGAGCTTCATCTTAGCGTAATGTACCCTGTACAAGATGATCATCGGTTGACCAAGCTCCCCACAAGAATTTACACAAACAGGTGTTGCACACTGACCTCGCAGCCACAGGTGCAGAACTAAGTGCGGAATTTGTATTTTGACCGCAAATGAAGTTCACAAAAAAGGTTATCTCAGAATTCTTGTGGTGCCTCCGTTTCCACACGAAAGACAACGTTGTTTAATTGGCAACGTTGTCTAAATAAAGCATGCAGATGGAGCGGCCGTATCTGGCCGTATGCAGGTGGAGCGGCCGCATGCATCAGAGACCATATCTGTGAAAACTCAATTCGGCAATAAACCCACATTTACATTATTATCTTTACCATAGTACAAGCCTTTATTGCAGCATTTTACCACGTGCCACCATAGCGCGCCTTCTAGAAGTTTGCCACACATTTTATTGTCATTGCGTTACTATAATCTTTATGATTTGTTGTATTGTTACGTGTAGATGATGTCCAAGCCTATTTCCAATAAATATACACGTAAGCTAACGGTGGACAAGATGGCGACACTGTACCAATTGGGAACACCTCGTCTTCAGTGCAGCCTGTGGCAGCTGTTCCCTATCATCACCCCCGGCGGTAGAAGCACCGTCCCGGTGCTTAACGTACACATCCGTGGAAAGGTGTGTGATAGGGCTTGAGTCTCGCTACGGGAACGATGTCACTTGCAGCTGACGACGACGCTGATGGGTCGGCGGGGATGATTTCATATGTCACGTAGGTCACTTGCCGCACCACACCGTATGAATCCGTGTAACGCGACAGCCGCTTTCCGGATAGGCCCACACGGCGGATGGGTGAACAGTGAAGCACCAGAGAACCCGAAGAAAAGTGCACGTCGCGATGGTGGCAATTGTAGAGGCGTCTCTGATGCTCTTGTGAGGCCTCGAGACGGCTGCGGGCGTGCTGCAGGACGTGGTCGGCGCGTGCGATCGCGTTGCGGGCGTATTCAGTGACTGAACACGCGCGAGAGGGCAGCAAGGTGTCCCAGGGTAACGCGGGTTCTCGGGCGTATAGGAGATATAATGGTGAATAGCCGGCGGTGTTGCGACGCAATGAATTATAAGCGAACGTCACACATGGTAAATGAAGATCGCAGTCGCGGTGGTCGGCTGCAACATACTTCGAAGGCATGTCAGTGATGGTCCGGATGAGGCGCTCCGTGAGGCCGTTGGTCTGTGGATGGTAAGACGTGCTCAATTTGCGTTTTGTCGAGCAGGAGCTGAAGATGCCTGCGACGACTCGTCAAAGCGTCCTCAATAGGAGGCACAGGATAAACGTCCTTTTTTCGTTATTTTGCTCAGGTGGCGATAATCTACATAAAAGCGCCACGTTCCATTCTTCATTTTGACAAGGACGACGGGAGAAGCCCAGGGACTACAGGAAGGCTCCGTACTGTCCTTGTCAAGCATCTTTTATAATTCCTGTTGGATAACTGCTCGTTCCAACGCAGAAATACGATATGGACATCGGTGAATAGGGTTCGCATCGCCAGTATTTATGCGATGGGTCACGACGGACGTTTGGCCTAAAGGTTGGTTGTGAAACGCAAAAATGTCGTGATAGCCTTCAAGGCCGCGGCAGACTGCTTCAACTTGAGCAGGTGTAAGTTCAGGGGAAACCATCTTCTCAATGTCGACGCCACCGCCGTGGGATTACGTCGAGGTATGGGCGGAACTGCAACAATCTTTGACCATGAAGGGCTCGACCTGATCATCCTGCAGAGCGCTAATTACAGCCAATGCGATCCCTTGTGGCAGGAATTGAGCGGTTAGTACGAAATTCACAAGGGGAAGGCAGCTGCGGTTGCCAGTAATGGTCAGCACAGTGTACGGAACGGTAACACTATGTGTAAGCATAACGGCCGGAATTGGTGCGACCATGTAATTGCCGTCAGGCACAGCTGGTTGGGAAAGCAAGTCGACGTGTGTCACAGATTTAGGTGGTAGGTGAATAAAAGTCATGCAGCTTAAACGGCTTTGAGGCGGGTCCACAAGGTCGGTAAGAAGAGGTAAGTCAAGGCGAAGTGAGCCGGCCGAACAGTCTATAAGGGCAGAATGAGTGTCGAGAAAATCCAGACCGAGATTGAGGTCGTGAGGGCAATGCTCGAGAACGGCGAAGAGAATGACGGTGTGTCTTTGAGCAATGGTGAGTCGGACGGAGCACATGCCAACAATAATGACAGTAGCTCCGTCAGTGATTCGTGCAGCTCGGTTCGGGGCAGGCGTCAAAACTTTCTGAGCCGACGGCGAAGAGTAGCACTCATATTAAACATATGCACCCCGATGGCAATCAACGCGCACACAGGAACATTGTCAACAAGACCGTCCAAAAGATTCCGGTTTGTGGGTAAGGTCTTAGCGAGGATTTCGTGTCAATGTCGTCAATGCAGCTCCATCTCCAGAAGCTGCACTGTCTAGTTTTCCGGTCGGCGATGCAGCGATTAGGCCGGAGAAGGAGCACGGTGTGACGGGGCGAACGAGATTGACGACGGGAGGGAGAAGGTGAGCGGGAGTAGCGGGGTCGTGGCAAAGGTGTCGCAGGGTCAGATGATGGGCCCGTCATAGAAGGAGCGAATCAAAAGGACGAACTCGAGGGTGGTGGTCAGAAGAAAAGCATGTCGGAGAAGGCCAGTGGCTCCAGCAGTGGCGAGCGATATGCCCAACATGTCCACGCGCCATGATAAGGACGTAATCACGAGATGGTCATTTGAGGAATCGTCCGACGTTTGTGCACAGGCGCGAGCACAAGCGGGTTCGAGAAAGAAATCTGGGGGATTTTGCTCCTTGAATATCTGACCTCGCCTAGGTACTACAGAGTGGAAGTTCCTCTGCTCGTTTAGTATGCGTTTGTCCCTATGCGTGCCTACAATGTGGTGTGAGGTCGTGTTACCGTAGTCGTGTGTCTGTGTCTTGACGCCGTGCGTCGTCCACAAGTGTTCCTCGTGGGCATCCTTGGATGTTGCTGGCGGAGTGCAACGGCGTGGAAAATTGTTTGTGAGATTTCGGGCTGGTCATGCCCATGCGCGAGTTTGTTTACGCTCCGACACTGGCTAACGGTGCGGTGAACCAGGTGAAGTAGTGGGCACAGACGCCCCCCGTTTGGCGATAGGAACACGAATCACTTGCTTCGCGGCGTATACGAGGCACGTGAAGCAACTTGAAATGCTTCAAGAAACGAGGTGCAACGCTGCGCAAGGGAGTTGCGCACGCCTTTGAAAACGCTACCCTCGCTACCGAAAGCCGCGTCACTCCGTTTTCAACGACACTGAGAGCATTCGAACGGAAAGCGGACACGGTCACAGCGAAAAGGAAGACGATGGCGGGATGATGGAGCCATGTTGAGGCCGCAACAATAACGACGACACGATACGTTTTTGTGGCAGCTCAAAGTGAACATTTCCGAGAACGCAAGTCCGACCGGGTAAGACTTACACCGCAAACGTTACGTGGTGTGCGCACTTGTCTAAAATAATTCGGTGACACACAGAGTGACTGAGCCCATGTGATGCGGAATGAGAAGCCAGCATATATTTGCAGATATGCGTCCATAAGCCTTCAAACCATGCTTCAAACCATAAGCGCTTCCTGCTGCCACTTGCAAGGCTTTGCGTTCACGTGAGGAGTAAGACGGTAATTTATCCTTAAAGGAAAAGCACGTGGCCCACAGGTAATTGGCTCGTGTCTTATTTAGAATAAACGTAGACCAAGGAGAAAACTTCAACGCACTGCATCTCTGTAATGCGGTGAAGCATACAGTGTATGCAAAGCTTACAGTGTTTGAGGCGAAATGCGAATCTGCGCGCGCACTACGTGTAAGTAACATGTTGCAGCAAACCTCACTGGGCCACGGTTCTCGCCTTTATTATTATATGAGGTGCTCACATGAGGCCTCCGAGGTGAAGCACACCGGGTATTTCAGTGAAGCGAAGTGGGAATTTTCGCGTGTACTAAGTGTAGGCAAGATATTATCATTATTGTCATTTCAAATGCCTACCTGAGACCAGCGCAGGAAAACATAAAACGCATTGCTGTAAAATGAACTGAGAATTTGTGCGCGTTCTTAGTGTAAGCAATATATTTTCTCAGGTACCTACCTGAGCCTCCGCCATGAAACACAGTGGACTGCAGCAAAGAGAAGTGAGAATTTGCGTGCATATGAAGTCTAAGCAACATATAAAACTGGAAACCGCCCTTGTCCACGGTTATCGCTTTTATTTTAATCTCAGGTGCTCACCTGAGGCCCCCGTCTGCTGCTATTACTTTTAGTTTTGATTGCTATATGATTTCACCGCAATACATGCAGAAGATTTATAATTGACATTCACGCGCGCAACATCTCGCTTCGCTTTACTGCAATACATTGTATGCTTAAGCCATGGCGCAGGCCTCAGGTGAGCACGTGAGATAATAAAGAAGGTGAGAACCATGGCTAAGTTAGGCTTCGAGATTTTGTAACATATCGATTACAGTTAGAACGCGCACAAAGTATCAGTTTGTTTCACTGCAATACATTGCATGCTTCGCCGCATTAGAGAGATGCGTTGCATTGAAGCCATGAGAAATAACTGTTTTCCGTTTTTCCATACCTTTTAAGAATCACAGGAAGCACTGTGTTTTAGTATAGTTTCCCCGTTGGTCTACGTTTATTAATTGTAAATAAGACACGAGACAATTACCTGTTTTCAAGGTGCTTGCCCTTTAATGATACCGTACCGTCTTGCTCCGCACGCGAATGCAAAGCCGTGCGAGTGGCAGCAGGAAGTGCATATAGTTTGAAGCATGATTTGAACGCTTATGGACGAACATGTGCAAATATATGCGTGGTTCTCATTCCGCATCACATATTCTCAGTGCCACCGAGTTATTTTTGACAAGTGCGCGCACCGCGTAACTTTTGCTGCGCAAGTCTTTCCTGGTGGGACTTACGTTCTCGGAAATATGCCCTTTGAACTGACACAAAAGCGTACCGTGTCGTCGTTATTCTTGGGGCCTCAACACATGGCTCCATCCTCCCCGCGTCGCCATCCTTTTCGGTGTGACCGTGTCCGCTTTCCGTTCGAATGCTTTCAGCGTCGTTGAAAACGGAGCGACGCGGCTTTCGGCAGCGAGGGTAGCGTTGCCAGAGGCGTGCGCAACTCCCTTCGTTTCTTGAACCATTTCAAGTTGCTTCACGTGCCTCGTATACGCCGCGAAGCAAGTATACGAGGCATCGCCAAACGGGGGGCCCACTGTGCCCACTGCTTCACCTGGTTCACCGCGCCGGCAGCAGCTAGTGTCGGAGCGTAAACAAACTCGCGTACGCGCATGGCCAGCGCGCCAAACCTCGCTAACAATCGTCCAGGCCATTGCACCGTGCCAGCAACATCCAAGTAGACGCACGAGGAAAAAGTGTGTCTACTTGGATCGTCGTCTACGGCATCAACACACAGACACACGACTACGGTAACATGGCCTCACACCGCACTGCCGGCACGCCTAGGGACAAACGCATACAAAGCCAGCAAAGAAAATTCCCCTCCGTAGTACCTAGGCAGCGTCACATATTCAAGAAGCAAATGCCCCCAGATTTTCTCTCTCGCACCCGCTCGTACTCGCGCTTGCGCACGAGTGGCCATTGCGATTTCTCAAATGACCGTCTCGTGGATGTAAGCCACGCAGGGTAATCACTTGCGGCGGATTTATAGAGGGGCTGAAGGTAAACACATTTGCTATCAAATATTAGGTTCCTGGGTTTTACGCGTCAAAAACATGATATAATCATAGTACAAGCCGTAGTGGGGGACTTCGGATAAATTTTCACCACCTAGGGTTCTGTGACGTGCGTCCAATACACGGTGTGCGGGTGTTGTTGCATTTTGCGTCCGTTGAAATGCGGCTACCGCTACCGGGATTTGATCCCGCGCCCTCGGGCTTCGCAGCACGACGCCAATGCCACTTCGCCACTATGGCGGGTGCGCCATGAAGTGTTTTCACAGTGTGTGCCCAACTAGCTCAATTCAAGATACTGATTTGTTTATAGGTTACACATTTGATTTTAGTCACATCTCAGATGTTTAGTTCGTAAATGTGTGTTTCGTTAACTACGACAAGAATAGCAATCACTTTATTCAAATGTCACTCACTCCTGCTATACGGCACAAAGTATATTAGAACGCTTGATCACGAGTTTTTAATCTTCACAGACGAACTATGTGGGAGCATACAGGGACAAAAACTTACTTATTCTTCTTTGGAGCAACTTAAAATATAGCTGCTGAAATTTGCCAATGCTAAGGTACTTATGAAAAGAATATGTAATACGCATGCAGCATATTAGAAATTGTAAATTTAGGTTAGAATAACTTGGCGATCTCATTTCTACTAATTCAAATATTTTACATTGTAGTGCCTTTCGAGCCTGTTGTGCGGCTACAAGCAGGAGGCGAGTTCATCCTTGATGTGATTACGTCAGTGCAGATTCATTGATTTCTGGACTGCCGAGCTGTATTTCATTAAAGAAAATACGCAAATGTTCAGTAACTACTGTGTGGGATGAAAACAACCGTTATTAAAATACCTAAAGAACAATTTTTGTTTCAGCTGCACTACAACTAAAACCTACGATGAAAATAATTTTCTGTCTGACTCGTCTGGAGGAGGCTTTCCATACTGTTGCCCTTTCTCTCTTCCAAAGAAAAACTGATGTACAGGAATAAAGTTTTTTTCTACAGTATCATTCACGTGTTATTGCGGGGTAGCTTTTTGCTGCTCTATCCAACGTTGACAGCGGTCTCTGACTGAGGCCATAACATTGTTTGTATGGATATTGTAGCAGCAACAATGTCCATATTTGGGGTATTTATTGGAAGCCGACCGCTAGATAAGGTCTCAAGAACTCGACTGCAGAAGACACTCAAAGCAAGAAATAGCACATAGAAAAAAAGGAATGGCGGCATACAAACGCGCGTTGAACCTGCGTAGAGCAAAATGTTTCCTTGACTTGCTTCAAATGAATGCACTTTGAAGAGACACACAATTTGTGCCATTGTATTTTATTTCGAACTTTTCTATCAATTAGACCACAAATATATGTCGGATATTCAATTTAGATCGGAACGTCATGGGCCCAGGCTGGTCATTCAGTCGACGTACGTGGGACATCATTTTTCAGCCTTAAAGAAAGTTGCGTTGATTGAGTTCCTGTGGAGGTCCACTGGATATCGTATTTTGCATGCGTTAAAGTTCATGTGTGTATTGTTCTTTGTTCATAAGAATATGCAGGAATCTATTCTAGAAATAACGTATGTACATAGAAACATTTTTATTACAATTTCAACGATGACATGCTGTGAACATACAGCGGACTTCGCTTGGGCCTGACGCTTAACTATTCGGTGATTGCTGATAGGCAAGAATGAAAGCAAGATTACTAGGTACATATATTTTTTCCACAGCTGAAGTTGCCGCTTGATGTGTCTTCAGTGAAAAGGAACCAAATATGCCAGCGAACTAACGTTATGTTGATGACGTTTTATTTGCTTTGGTCATTTTATGTAAATAACAATTGCGGAGGGCGTCTCGATCGCTACAGTAGCCTCTAAGCTCCCAGAATGAAACTAAGCAATATCGACATTTTGGCGTGCCCGACGGCGAGGTGAGGTGAGGAGAGAGAGAAAGAGAGAAGGTTCGCGTCTTCCTGACGGTGGTGCGGAGTCAAGTCAAGCCAATTTTTACCGTTGCCGGCGCCATGACATACGCGCTGCTGCTCACCGCAATCGCCGCGATTACAAAAAGGGAACTGAGAAGTTGTGCTGCGCAGACTGTGCTTAGGCCGTCACTTGACTAGCTGACTAACGACTTCCCACTACCGTGCCGCTCGATGCACTCTACCCTCGCCATCCATGTGGCTAGACGTGGTGTTGCTCAAGGTGTCCCTCGCGTTAATCTCGCTTTCTTTCGTCGGCTGGTCACAGCCATTTGACCCGGCGCTTTATCTGCAGCATTGTTGTTGTCGCACTGTGTATGGTGCGGTCCTAATAGGTGTTTGTGGTGCCATTCGTTGGCGTGCAAAGAGTTCTGCCATAACTGAGCCATGCTAAGAACTGAGTATCTCGTTTGTCACTTTCATACCATTAAGGGGAATGTTTAGCTCAGGGCATCCTATCTAAGCGTCGACGGGGAGCTGCGGCTTGCGCTTCTCTCTACATAGCGATCTGTTGAGCCCGCCGTTTCCTGGTTGCAGCCCCGCGCATTGCTCTACGATTCACTTTTTCTGCAAAGGCTCCTGCCTTGCGAGTAGGTGCCATAACGTGCACTGAAGAGCAAACACAGGTATCGAGACTAGAGCACTGCATGGGCCGATTTTTCAGCCCGGGCCCGTAATTACGTTGGGCTGCCCACCCGAGCCCGACCAAAAGCTTTATGGCGAGAGCCGGGCCCGGCCCGGGCCCGGAAATATTCTACGTTACCCGCTCGGCCCGGCCCGCCACCCCCTTACCCTAGGCCCCAGACCGGCCCGAGCCCGGCCCGAGCCCGGCCCGAGCCCGGCTCGAAACCGGCCCGAATCCGGCCCGAGACCGAAAAAGATCACCGAGCGGCATTAAAAAAAATAGAGAAGAGAATGAAAGGAATTTATGCTTAAGGCATAAATACATGTCATATGCACTTATGAACACCATTTGTGATGTCTGAACGCAAATACCAGCGCGCGAAGTAGTACGAATGACCCTGCCGAGCAGAATCGATCGCCAGCACTTTCCAACGGCGTGACCTTGATGCAACCCAATTCACTTTTATCGCAGCGCCGCCGCAGTATTTTCTCACGTCGGGCGCCTCACTGCAAAGCATGCGTCACCCCAGCCGCTCGTCCCACTCAACCGTATTCTAGTACACTACATAGCCGAAGCGCAGACACGACCGGTCGTGAGCGCAGCGCATGGATTGAGTAAATGGAGAAAGAAAGCTTCTCATTCCTCCGTGGTGCAGCGTAATGCACTGCTGCTACGCGGCCGGTTGAGAACATGCGTGGAATCATAGATGGACGCAGTGCCATATTTCAGCCGCGTGACAAATTATCTTATCTTACCAGTCATCGTTTTACGAATTCGCCTTTGAAGAATCAGCAAGTCGCGCACGCGCTTTCACCGCGCCGAAAACATTAATTACATTGATTTAATTGAGGAATACAATGACATCTTTTGGTTTTAGGCGACTTTGGTCTTTCTGGACTTGTACATTCTGTTCAAACAGCGCAAAATAGGACGGAAGAAGAAATTTTAAGTACACAGGATTAGCACTGCTAGCTTCCAGCTGCACCGGGGCAACAGGTGTTTCAGAGTCGATACGCGCGATGATAACTCGCTGCACGTTACATGCACACCACCAGAAAGTCCGAGCCCGGCCCGAGCCTACGTCAAAATACCCTAACTAGGCCCGGGCCCGGGCCGAGCTAGGGTATTTCTTGGCGAACGTTTGCCACTTTGACAGTATCTATCTATCTAGCCGCCTACGTCTTGGGGCTCTCATGGTCGTATCGTTAACGGTATTTACCAAAATTCGCATACTATGACAAGAGTGTATGACGAACATAAATTATAGGCCATGACATGAATATCATGACACATGTGTCATATAGGTCATGAAACAGCTGCCTACGTCTTAGTTCTCATGGTCGTTTCGTTAACTTGGTAGGTACCAAAATTGGCATAGTACGACAGCAGTGTATGACGAGCATAAATGATAGGTCATGAATGTCGTGACATGCGTGTCATGTAGATCATAAATCCTTCGCCTAAAATGACAATGACCCAGCGAAAATACATTAACATTCAAGAACCACTGAAATGGGTTCTGACTTGAGTACTCAGTGAAGGAAACGGTAAAGGATAATGGTAGAACTCATAGTCATGAGCATGACTCAGTCAAAATCACAATGACTCAGCGAAAAAATATTAACACTCAGAAACCACTGAAATAGGTTTGGACGTAGGTACTAAAGGGACGCAACACTAAAGGATGGTGGTAGAAGCCGTAGTCATGACTATGACACAGCAAAAATGACAATGACTCAGCGAAAAAAGATTAACACTCAGAAACCACTGAAATAGGTTCGGACGTAGGTACTGAATGAACGCAACACTAAAGGATGGTGGTAGAAGCCATAGTCATGACCATGACACAGCAAAAATGACAATGACTCAGCGAAAAAAAGAATAACACTCAAAAACAAATGGAATGGGTTTGGATGTGGTACTAAGTGAAGGAAAAGGCTAAAGGTCAATGATTCAATAGTCATGAGCATGACTAAGGCTTTCACCTTAAGGTCTCCTAGGCATTGCTGAAGGGACTTTTGAGGACACATGACATTGAATGTCATGACATGCGTATCATGTGGGTCTAGGTCTAGGTCTTGGTGCTCTCATGATCGTTTAGTTAACTTGGTAGCCTCCCCGCACACTGCTTCGCATCACATCGATTCCCACAGGGTGTGGGATCTGCCGGCTTTTTTTCTATTCTTCAGTGCTGCAGGGTAATGTTACAAGGTAGTTCCTCCACCTTTTCATATTCCTTGCGTTGTGTGAACTCTGCACATTTTTTTTTGCTATCATCATGTGATCCCCTCATCAGCTTTTTGGGGAATTCAATTTAAGGAATATGTTTATTCGACAAGAAGCAGACATACTAGCACTGGTCGCGTTCTGTGTGAGAATAAACTAGTTTATTTTAATAATATATTTGTTATTACAATTGTAAACACAATAAATAAACGAATATTCCACAAAGCCACATTTTAATCCAGAATTTATGTGTAGTTGGTGTCGTCGAGCAAAATTTGCGGCAAAATTTATTCTTCTTTACAATGTTGTCCACATATGTTCAGCAAGCGATTCTCATCGCTTCCCGTGAGCCGCTGCAAATGAAAAAAAAAAAGAAACAGTTGTTACGAAGCCGTTTTCAGTGCATTCACTCCATAGGTTGTTTCAGGTCATAATCATGATGGCCTGAAACAACATTAGGCCACTAACGTATTGATGGCAATTTCTGCCATCAAATTTGTTGTTTATGTAAAACCTTGACATTTTGTAATAATGTTATACTGATACTTCATTTGCTATAATGTTATGCAACTACGCCAAGGGTGGCCCAAACGTCAATGCCTTTTTTTCGATGTCGAAGGTATCTTATCAGTGATGTGTAGGCAATGTAGAAGCGCACGTGGGTTTTTTTCGACTATAATTCTAAACATTAATCTTCTACATGTATAGAGGTATCTGAATCACGCAGAAGGGTTTCGTGCTGTACTGTGAAAACGGAATATACCAGCGACTTGATATACATATTTAGATGATGGAAACATTTTATAGGGGATGTGCACAGGTAGGTTGAAAGGTTTTGGTTGAAAAACACCTTAGAATATAATTATGAGTGTGCGTTCTCTTTATATTTCCAATTGTTATGCAAATTGAAAGATGTACCTATAATGAGCCATTTTACGCCCGAATTCTTAAAGGCGCGGGAGAAGAAGGTTGCGTAATCAAATACCACTAATATTTTGAGTGAAGGTTGAGTTTTCTCTGATCTCAATGGTGTGCCGCGAATTCGTGACATTCGGCACTTAGGACTACAAATGTTGCACGCATATTGTAAGAAAAAGAGCAATGTCTGAGACAGTTCCTGCTTTAACTTGCGGAAAACATTGTATTTTGCACAAGGATAACTACATCTTTAAGCAATGGGCGGCACAACTTTTTCTGGTAACCTATGGTTGTTGAACGTAGTGAAACCCGTTGACACATTTCCTAGAGAGAGTCGCGCACTGCACTTGGAGCACCTAAAAGAACTACCTGGCCTTTGCACCCTGGTGGCTTGCATGGTTGGCGTGAGCTGTGAACGGCTGGCTAGTATCTGGTGGTGTCGCTACTAAAGCAGGCAAGGGGCGTAGCCAAGAGGGGGAGGTCCGCGCACCAGGTACGTGCCCCGCCTCTCGCTCTCTCCGAAATTTCTGCGTGGCAGGGATCCCTACTACAGAACTACGCGCGAGAACAACCGGCGTCCCTGCCTCCCTATCCCGGTGAAATCCGTGCCCTTCAACTGCCCCCCCCCCCCCCCAACCAAAAAAAAAAAAAAAAAAAAATGCCCACCCCACGCTCTACACGCACCGACTTTGCCCGACTGTTCTACCTGTTTGGCGGCTGGTCATTCATTATAGTATACTCCGGTGGAAAACGTGAGCGAAGGCCCTTACTACAGTCAAAGGTCGTAACGTCCATAGCCTTCCTGAACACAAGGCATTGAAGTTGTATTTGAGAACTATGTTGCTACAGCCATTGCCGCTAATTGCGAATCTCGTGAATTCGTGACATACCTTAGCCAGCTGTATTCCCCAGCTCACTACACGACAGCCAATATTTCCGGGATGTAAACAATGCGAATAAAATTTTGGAAGCATGAAAATATACTTTTTATGTTCGCAAAAACTGTAGAGAATAGTTGACGTTGCACGTGTGAGCACCTTGTCGATCATGACACCAAACAATTTTTACCAGCCGGCCGTTATTGCTCCCAGGTCGCACCGCATGTTAGTCCTACAAACCATTTTTTTTTTGTCGCGAATGCGTTACAACCGGCTTTAAAAGGGTAAAATGTGTAAGTGTAAAAGGCGCCTGATTGGTGATGCTGAAAGTTTTAATTGTGTGCATTTGTCACAGCTTTGGCCGTGTGATGCTGCAGAATTAAGTGCTTGGCAAGTTTTAAGTGTATACAAGAACTGTAACAAATTCTTGCTCGTTGTCCGGGCAGAATTATTATTGACATCGAACAGAAATTTTGTTAACTAAATAGAACCCTATAACTGATGCCCAAGAAAAGTTTATTGTATGTGCCTCACTTACTGCTACTATTTCATATTGGATAGGTTCTCATAAGTCTGATGCAGCTGATATGCACAATATTCTCCATTGCTTTAGGTGAGCTAACATTTACCGAGTTCCCCTTTAGTGGATATAGGGGACACGTTAAGGATGATTGGTACACCTAAATGTGTGCGGGTAATTGCAGACTTTGCTGATAAATATTGAATAGTCACTTTGGGGTAGTTTCCTGGCACTATGTACATGTATATATATATATATATATATATATATATATATATATATATCGGTAGATATACATTCAAAACACAGGCTTCCGCGAGGCGCTCAGTCGCCAAACGTAGCATCAAGTTCCTATATTCTAAGGCAAAGGCACAATGCTTCTCTGGTAATCAATGGCTTTGCAGTAAATCGAAGTGCACCTTCCGAAAGCTTTACACAGCTGTTATATTGGCACGTCTTGTCCTGAACTTTGTGAACTAAATTTGACACCTAGTTTAAGGTTGCTGCATTTAAATGGTGACCGTGTTATTGGTAAAGCTATGGTACGTGTGAGTTGGTTCCTCTTTACACCACGCATAAGAAAATTAATATTACGGCTGTTGAAAAGAAGCTGGTCTGTTGAAAATTGAGTTGCAATTTTTCAAAAGATACAGAATGGTGCTTTGGCTTCCAGAATTTTCGCAAAGAATGGACCAAAATCAATGTTGCGCAGATGGAAAGTTCTGCGAGCCTGTGCGCGGAAACCCAAGAAACATTTCGTCAGAAATACTTACGTACACGATATCGAATAAGTAATTAGAGAGGACAACCGCTATGTTCTAATTGAGTTTAGTGATGAACAAGCTATAGGAGTAAGGGCAACAGTCAGTTAAGAATATAAGCACATAATGAAGTGACGTGTAAATGCAAATCATCTGTAAACGATGCCTAACCACTTGAACAATCCTTATAGTAATTTAACAATGCCTACGTCTACGAGGACCTTAACCGAGAAAGTGTATGAATGGGGTTGAAGATTAATATTCAGGAGACAAAGATAATGTTCAATGGCCTGGCAATGGAACAAGAAGAATTCAGGATCGCCAACAAGCCTCTAGAGTCTGTAAAGGAGTACGTTATCTAGGTCAATAAAATTGGGTTGGAGTGCATACGGCAAGCATTAACAAATCCTTACTGGGAGCTTACCACTGTCGTTGAAAAGAAAAGTGTACAATCATTGCATTTTACCGGTGCTGATATATGGGGCAGGAACTTGGAGGGTAACAAAGAGTCTCGCGAACAAGTTAAGGACCGCATAAACAGCGATGGAACGAGAAATGTCGCCCGAAAGCCGAAGCATCAATTGCGATAGCAAATTAGTAGAGAGCTATTCGGAGTAGGGATAGTAGTTTTATCGGCTGCATAAACTTGGACACATTCGCTTACTAAATGAATTAGCAAGCGTGGTGTTAGCGCGCACAAGCAAACATGAATAGATCACACTGAATGACTGCAGACAAGGACTCTCAAAACGCTGGCAGCAAGCGCAGGCGCCGCGGCGGGCGAAGGTTCGTGCTGTCTATCGCTGCAACGGAAACAGCGCATACAAAGGTCAGAGCCGTGTGGAGAACCGCCACAGCCGCGGGCAAAGTACGAGCAGTTGTTGGCAGAGTAGAAGCTGCGCCCCCCCCCCCCACCCCCTCCCCGCGCTGCCTTCCCGCTTTCTTGCTTTCGCGTGGGAGATTGAGTGGCAAGTTCTCCTTACGCTCGGTTGCAAGATACGGCTTTGGTGCCGGAGCACAGCGTCGCCCCGATTTCCTCCCTCCCATACCCCCATGGCCTTTCGCGCGACGGTCGAGTTTGCTTTCCGCCGTGCGTTCCCTCTCCGTGATAGCACGCGTCCACCGCGCGCTTACGCTCGCGCATACGGCGCGCGGCGACGATTTTATCGCCCTTGTACTATATACGGAACCTCATGGTGACTGACCGCTAACAATTTCGATGACTGACCTCTATCGCAAGAGGTAATCCTACAGCTTAAACGTGAAGCGGCATTATCGGACCACAAGCTCGAAAAGACAACTTTCTCTTTAGTCCGCTTTTCCTCCGCCGCCATGCAGAAAAGTATATACAAGACATTCATCATGTCAACCTCCAATCCATCCTGCTTTCTCTCTGCCATGCTTGCTGTTTTGTGTGTGTGTGTGTGTGTGTGTGTGTGTGTGTTAAATTCATACACAAAAAAATGTGGGTAGCTTGCACTAGTGGTGCACGGCTTGAGTAAACAGCGCAGGTGCTGATCGATCTAGCTTGTTCCAGGTTTTACTACGCTTGGCCGAGTTTTGCTAGGAAATGCTAAGGGCTGCTACTCTAGGCATTCAGAATCGGCTCGCCGCCGACGCGCAGATTCTCGCTTGGCTGCGCGACGCACTTCAAGATGAGCGGCTTCTTCTTCGGGTGTCCCGATCTTCTTTGATCATCGCATGTCAAGGCTATCTGTACTCGCCACAGAGACAACGAAAGTTCTGGCACCGTCGTGGCGGCTCCTAGCTTTATCTCCCCGGCGACTTCATGGCCAAGCTGCGCCTCCACAATGGCCTGGGCGTGGATAGTCGAAACCTGCCGAGCCGCCGCAAAAGGCCCCTGCTACAGTCACGGACACCGCGCGCGTTCGGTGTGAACGCCGGGAAACGGGGAAACGCGGAAGGCGTCGGCAGCAGCTCTGCGCATTGCCTCGTTGATGCTGCTACAATTTCTTTCGCTCTCTCTCTCTCTCGCTATCATTTTCTCTTTCTTTCTCCCGAGCATATCGCTCGCCGCGCGCATGCTCTCCTTCCCTCTCCTTAACATCCCATGTCAACGCAACATGTGCTCTCGACGGAGAGGAGGCGAAGCACACGCCACTCCGCGAGGTGGTTGCTAGGCAGCGCGTGGTGACGTCATCGTTCAGCTAGGATTTGCACACGCTCCAGAGTCTGACGGTCGGCTTAAACAGCTCCGCTGTTAAAAGTCAATTCAACCAAAGCTACCTGTTAGGAAAGTATTTAATTGTTAGGAAAGTCTGCAGTATTTAAATTTATAGTAGAGCTTAGGAAATGTCGATGGTATTGCAAGCGCTCATCGGCTCCATCTGTACCAGCGAAATGTAGACGTGCACCCCATCCAGCTTCCTCTTCAATGATGCAGCTCCACTAAATCAGTGGTGGTCGAAACGGACAGTAGACGACGAGGACTGCTATAGAATAAGCCCCTGATGCTGTAATCGGTGATAAAAGAGCGTTTCAAGCTACGCTTTGAAATTCTTCGCGCTGTACTTCCGCACCATCTTTCAACAAGCTACTAATCACAGTAAAGATCTGGGCGTACCCATTCGCTAAACACAAGTGCGTGCTAGCATTCGTAAATCTACCTTTCCTCAAAATTGTATTAGGGAGAGGTTCGATCCATTTGCTGTGTTTGCTGCAGTCTTTGTGGTCCGGGTGTTCATTTCAGAACACAAAAGGAGCGTCCAGTTCTTAAACTGCAGATAATAAATCAGTTAGACTTTTTTATTGATAAAGCATTCTGCGTCGTTCCCCAAAATAAATGAAGCACACTCCCAAAAATGTTTGAAATTTTCACTTACTTGGGTGAGCCCTAGGGGGAAAGGAAGGATGGTGTCCACGCCGTGGATGTGCTCCAGGCTGCGATGGAGCACGTTGTTGTCTAGGTGAGGCTCCTAATGCTGATTCAGGCATATAGGAAAACAGTAATGCGAATGTCGTCAGAACGAACAGAATGCTTAAACAAGAAACATTTGCCATGGTGAACAAGCCTTCAACAGTGAAAGTGCTGGCGGCAATGGATACAAGTTCGGTGTCGCATAAGAACTAGCGCATATTTACTGTGGTATTCTATGCGCTATTGTTGAACAAAATGTTTTTGTTTATTATTTTAATGTTAGGTTTTCATTTGGTATGTAGCACTTCCGGAAGAAGTGTTATTGTACCATAGTTGAATTTAGCAGAAACACAGATGGTCCAAGTTAAGCATTATATCAATTGTCGTTTCTTGTATTGTCAGTGGAAAGGTGGAAATTAGAAAACCTCATCGCGAAACCGTTGATCCTTGCAGGATCAACGTAATCCTTCTGTATCAAAGCAACACTCCTAAGCTTGCCATGTTATTTCTCAATAACTTGCCTGCAAATGTTGAAGGCATCACGTTCCCTCCTTTGGGAAGTACGGTTGCTAAGAAGGACTACTTAGTGTTTGGTTACGAAAGTAGAGTACTGTTTACTTGTGCTTTCTCAGCTGTTCGGATTGGTTTGACCTAATATCGTCAGTGCAAAATTTATAATGTAGGGATCATGGTCACGCTGCAACATTTCCAACATTGTCATCACCCTTTTCAACCGTACTTTCTATTACTGCTGCCAACTTGCAAGTCACAATCAAGCAACAGTTTGCCATTGTCATTTGGCTTGTAATCTGTGATGTGCTTCAAAACTCTTCCGTAGATACTCATTCAACCGACGTATTGCAGAATTAATTACCCGCTTAGATTCAGGCAGCAGAGCAAACAAAAGAGCGAATCAAATTTAAACGCACGACGGATTGCTGAACAATGCCAGGTAAGTGCAGCAAATGTTACAACACACAATAAAGCTCACGGTACATGAGCTCAACCTTTTCATGTCCAAATTAATTCTGTGCAATGTAAAAACCTAGGTAGCAATCACCATGTCCTCCAATTAGATGTAACAATTAGATGGCGGCACCGCAAAGTTGTTTCGCGGCAACCAGCCATCTTGTGTGGTCTGGCCAGGCATGACCATCACCCAGGGCATTGATGTTGCGAACCCAAAGGATGACGTCGTCTTGAAAGCCGTGAAACTTCGGTATGTCCACGAACGCCGGCTGCAGGGCAGAGTGGACGGCGTTCCCAGGCAGGACGCAGCCGCTGACGGGTACAAAGGCGCTCGTCATACCCTGGAGCTGTTGTGTCAGCAACGAGATGGCTCGCATGACACCCGTCAAGCTGCCGGCGGAGTCGACCGTTGAGCCAGGGGTGGAATCCGCGCTCTCTGAGGCCGCTGCAGCAGCCGTGCTACTCGGGCCAGCCTGACCAGTGGCCAAGGGAGCGTGAACGGCATCCGTTGAGCCAGAACTGGTGGCGGCCGCGGTACTCACTACAGCCGGAAGCATGGTCAGGGGAGCATGAACAGCATCCCTAGCTGGCTGAGATGGCGATGATATTATGGGGCAGGGATCCAGGGCATGGGAAGTGTAGACGGCGTTCCCTGGCCGTAGGCGGAATGTACGACGGCGAGGATACGTGTCTAAGGCAGCGTGGATGGCATGCCTTGGCGGATTCGAGGTCGAGGTAGTCCCAGGCGCGGCATCTATGACAAGGGAAGCGTTGACGGCGTTCCCTCCCCAGAAGAACCCTGGACGGCGAGATGCCGGAGGATGCAGCACGCTGCTGAAAGCTGGAGCGCCTTAAGACGGGGTGTTCGTCGGCTGCGCCATTGTAAAGGAACAGATACAGAGACACAGCACCCGTTCCTGGGCCGGCTGTTCTATATTCTTTGATTCGCCCTTATCTTCCTTTCCAGCGCCCGCCTTGCGAGCGCCCGCGTCCAACTTCACTTCGTACACAACCGCACGTCACCGAAACGGCTGATTGCAAGTACGCTCTGGGGGGCACCATTATGGCTCTTATAATCGTCTTGGATATGCTATGTGTTTGTATTAGCATCATTGTGACATAGACCAAGGCAGAACACAAAATGGTAAGACATCTACAGTACTGCAGCCACAATTGCTGGGTTACGCCACCCAGATGCTACCTAGATTAGCGGAGCAACATGTAACTGAGCTTTGCCTCAGGCCACCGAACACTCCTCTCTGGTTAGTGCACTTCAACAAGTTCTCTGGACTTTCTCCTTCTGTTCAAGAAAGAACATATATGCCTATGTGCACGGGGTGTCCCCTAAATTGAAGAAGGCCGCCGGAAGGGCAGTTGTATCGGTGGTTTTGTCAGCCCTATGCAAGCTGAACGCTTTATGCACAAGAGTAAACCGAGACGACCCCAAAAAAAGGTGGTGATAGGAAGCATGAGGCACCCGTCGCTAGCTGCATCACTGGAGTCATTTATGAAATACCCTTGTAGTGGGGGCGCTCCTACGTAGGGCAAACAGGACGCTGCCTCAACGACCGCATCCGGGAGCGCGCCAACAACGTCAAACAAAACTATAGCAGCAGTCTTGCTCTGCACTGCATGTCGTGCGAATGCATCGTCCTTTCAAAAAAAAAGTACCATCATCCAGAAGCACGCTGACCAGCGTACGCGCGAAAATATTGAGCCACTTGCCATCAACCAAGGTGGTCCTTCATGCATCAGTTCAACATCCATCCACTTATTAGACAGGGAAATTTCGTATCAGCAAATTTAACACATCCCCACCCACCTGCAGCCTCAAGTCATTCTTTTCATGTTGATCACGCTGTTGATGTTTTCCCTCATGCTTCTCTGCCTATATATTCCGCGCTCGCGCAATAAACATATCTGTTGGAAGTCGGCGCCTGTGTCCTGCAGTGTGCTCCTTTGCTGTGTCCCGTGTTTACGCTGTTTGCTGAAGTATGTGTTCGTACCAACCAGCCCCGGCTAGCCACTATTCTGTAGTATTCACTATTCTGTACCTAAGGTAGCACCCGGGAGATATCAATGTCAAACAGGAAGAACTTTGCGTGAAAGTGAGAGTCTCTTTCTATTAAACGACTGTGTTCTCATCTCGGAGTAGGAAAATTCTTCCATTCCCAATCTCTTTTACAAAGCTTGCAGTGCAGCCATCTAGTAAGCCATGCTACTGAAGGCGTGGTGTCAAGTTTCCCGCGCTGAAGAGCCAACACGTTAAAGTGATCACAGCACCAGTACGGCGGTATGTAACAATGCTGAGCTCTTCCGTAGGTGCTAATTGGCAAGAAATGGGAAGATAACAGATAGTTTTAGTTGGGCGTGCACAAACACCCACGTACGTAGCGCGCTAGGTCGTAAGTATGTAGCAAAGCGTGCGCACTCGAATCGGCAATAGTTGAGAAGTTGACTACTGACTTGCACGGTAGTGTGCTACTCAGGGCCATCATACGCCGGCTTCTGAAACTGTGTAGCCAATATCAGCCACCACGAAGTCCAAACGCAAGCAAGTCAAGCGACAATTGCCTATCTGCCACGAAAATCTCGCAGAGTCACGCGTTTTGAGAATTGCAATACAATCAAGGTCGGAATCATATCGAAATCCGCGCTCTCTTGGACACGCGAGAACACGCAAGAGCGTCCTGTAAAGCCCGCAGAGCCCGCGACGGACGCTACGCAGTTTTTGAAAAGCTGCAGGCGCACGCAAGAGACCCTGCGTGCTCCTGCGTACTGCGTACTGCGCACGCGCACTGCCGCCTCCAAGGGTTTCCTGCGTACGCAGAGCTTTTGCGGACGCCCAACTAAAACTGTCCATTGACACGTGCACTTCTTTATTCTATTTCCGGGGACCGCATTTCACCCGTCAGCAAGTTCAAGATATCACTCAGCGGAAGACGCGCCTGGATGATTCGGAACTTACTCGAATGTTACCGTTGTTTCTTTATCTCTTGCGTATGTTCTCGCTGAACGTTGTGTGATTAGATTGTGTGTGCGACGCGAATAGTGTTGAGCATTGAGGAAGGTATACGAGCAACAGCTATTGCGCTAGAAGCTTCGACGAGTCATGTATAAAAGCCGACGCGCATAACCCGCCGATCAGATTTTCGAGGATCGCCGAATGTACTCGCCGCTATCATTGTGCTTTGAATGTCACTTGTGTTTTGGGGGCACAAGTAAGCCCAATACGCGGTTAGTTTTGTGATACACAGTTTTTGGTAGTGTGTTCTTCACGGTCACTACTACGTGACCATATTGTTGGGAGTACTAGACAAATAAAAGTACACCTGTATACCCACAAACGCTGCACTTTTTCTCCAGTGGTGCGTCCTTGATGCTTGACTACTAAGGCAAGTCTAACACCTTCAGGTATAAAAGGTGCTCATTTCTAAGTTTTACGGAATTTTTTGAAATCGCCTGTGGCAGGTAGCATAATTCTTATCAATGAGCTGGGTTATTCGATGAGGCGGAAATTCGTACCACAATAAATCGAAACACATATTCAACTAATTAACAAAAAATCAGTTACTAAATTCTTAGTTTATTATTTTACGACACATATTGCAGTTTACGAATTGTAGCCGGTGAGTTGTGAGGCGTATCCGCTTGGAATTAATTTCCAGAATGAAACCAGTTTGGAGATGTGTGCCATCAAACTCGCCGTAAAAATGCAGTGTTGTTTCACTTGCTTTTTACCAAAGTGCTGTTTCATACATTGAAGCGCAAAAATACCTGGAACGCCCATGTGTTTCGTCCCACATATTCGGAAATAATATTTCGAAACTGATGTCATCTGGGAAATTCATATCAAGTGGATGCGTCTTGCAAACACACTGGGTAAAATTCGTAAATTGCAATATGTGTCGTAAAGTATTTAACTAAGACGTTCATTAGTCCATTTTTGTTACTTAGTTGAATATGTGTTTCGATTTCTCGTGCTACTAATGTCCACCTCTTGGAATAATCCAGCTCAACGATAAGAACTATGCCACCTGCCACAGGCGATTTTACAAAGTTCCGTAAAGCTAAGTTTTGAACACTCGGTATAGAGAGCTATGGAAATTCTAGATGGTATGCATAAAATAGGCCATACGGATTGGAAAAGTATTGTGTTGTCAATATTTTGCAATGTACAATCTGTTCTTGTAATACAATATGGCATTATAAATCTGTTGGGCTCGCTATGGTGGAAGTGCACAATAGTTCCCATTCTGAGTTGACGCCGAAGGAATCTTTCTATGCCATTACACGCAATGAGAGGTGTACTGAGCATAAGAGAAATAGCATAAAGAGTGTCTGTATGGCTTTCCTTTCTGCGATTTATTTTATGTTAATGCTCCTGCAGTGAAACTGAGCATGGAAGCATGGACAGTGGGAGAGCCATTGTGAATTTTAACATGTTGGTGCTTCAACACATTGCTAATTCTAGAGCGCAGTTCTTAGGTGCCCGTTCCTTCGGGCGCCTAAGGCCAATTTCACACCAATTTAGCATGCTCTCAGTACCAAACTTGTCTGGCTATGATGATGATAAGTTGATTATGCGTTAAGAGTGTATTCGATAGCAACAGAAAAATAAGTGTTGGGGAGCTCTTTCCTCAGCTTCACGTAGTGTGTTTTTCAATGCTGGGAACGTGGGGTCACCAACACTTATTATCTGAAATTCCGAGACATCTTATCTGTTTGGGAAAGCCCCTCATTCTTTCTATATGCATTCGAAGGTTTCACGAAGCTAACTACATACGTTCAATATCAGGACGTTCGCAAGCGTACAACTTACCTAATTTACCGAAGCACATTACAATAAATTTTCTGGAGAGATTTAGAACGCAGAAGGTGCATAATAGGACAAAGCAACTGTATCAAAATGCGTACAACGTTTAGGTTTCAACGGTATACAAGTTAGGCACGACAAAATGGGGCAGCCATCCCGGCAATTTTTCATATCTTCTTCGAAGTATGTGGCCTCCCCAGTAGCTCTATTACTACGTGGCTTTGTGTGTAAAAGGCTGCAATCTGAAATCACACATAAGGCATGTAGCGAACGTGTGGTTTACTCTTTAGTGCGTACTTGCATTCTCGCTTTCTGTTTCATTTGAGGCTTATATTTATCCAACTTTACAATTACGAGAACACTGATGACGCCTATGTGTACAGCCGGTATCTCCATAGAGGGTAGTCGTAAATTCTCTTATCATCAGAACATTGGATGAATGCAACATGCACACACTGTAACACGAATTTCCACTTTGAGTCTTTCCAGCCGACCAACGTATTATACCTGGTGCTTGTAGACTACAGGATTATAAAAATGGTCAGTGGAAGACGATACAAATTCATTCCTTGAATCGAATAATTCGAAGACGCGGACTAAGCTTGTAAGAGAAACCGTAATGCACAATAAACTAAGTAATTATTTTTGCTAATTAGGCTACTACCTAAATACTCTGTGCCACATAGTGTAATTGACTAATGACGCATCATTGTGAATATAACGAATATAGTTGGAAAGTTTGCAAAGCTGTATCCGCTGGGAACAAAGTCCAACATGACACCGGTTTGTAGACATTCATTTTGAATATTCTCAGGAAAAGTGATTGGCTTTGCAATTATGCATTATTGCAAAGGTGGTTTTATTCATTTCAACACATAAATTAAATTTATTTGCTCAAATGAACAAAACGACTTTTTTGCTAAAAAACTTCGTGGCCGCTTAAACTTCGCCGAGTGGAAGCCGATAGCGTTCAAAGATCCCTGAATTCTTGTGAGGCTTCCCGGCAACTGTAGTTTCCTTTTTTCTTCACGTTCACCTCTGCGCGCCGTTACCGTTTTTCGCTGCGGAGGAGGCGAGTGCCACCTGGGTGGCGTTTAGGCAAGTGATCTACCTGCTAGTAATCAATCAAGCAAGTAATCTAGATGCTGGAAAAGGGGTTTTGTGTTTGAGTTTCTTCGGAACAGAATTATTTTCTCGCGCATTCAAATTAAAATCCGACGCTATCATGTCTGTAGGTTGTAGTTAAATCATCCTTTACAATATTTCCGGCAGATTTTACTTTGAGATATTCAATATTGTTCACTAACGCCTCTGTGCCACGCGGAGGGCCTGCGTGGTCGGGGTGGTTCGGGATGATTTTCTCCACCACAGACACCGGCGCTTACGCCGACAGCGATGCCAACACCGACATCGACGCCGGATTTTCTGTGACACGGTGCCCTTAACGAAAAAGTAAGTGAAACAACAGCGCATTTTCACTGCATGTTCACGGCGCTTAATTCAAAACCGGTGCCAAATTCAAAACTTGTTCCTTATAAGTATGCCGTGCAAAATCACGCCTATACAATTATAAATACCAATGTGGACAGTACATTATTAATCATTGACTGAATTCTTGAAATTATGTTAATTAGTCGACTATATGTTTACATTTATCGTGAATGTAGGCGCACATATTTGAATAATTCATCTCATGGAGTAGCATCATGTCATCAGCCACGTGCAAGTTTTAAAAATTCCGTGTAGCCCGCCCTCCCAATCTAAAAACTTAGCTAGTTTGCATGTTAAAGAAAGATAATTTTTGGTTGATATAGTGGGCGAGTGGCGAATCCCCGCCATCTAAACAGTTTTGATGTATAGCGAGGTTCATGTTGCCAAAATTGCTGTTTGTGATAGTCAGAGGTGTCATAGTCAGAGGAGGCGCAAGAGCGCCGTCTGGCGATCGTTTTTTCGTCTTTATCGCTTCAACGCAAGCTGAGCGGCGAGAACGCAGCATGCACAAAGGTGTGAGCCGTCGAAGCGCCTAGACTCAGCCCTCAACGCAGATCGTTTCAAGATATGGCGCGCGTAACCGCGGAACTACGCACTTGCTGCGGGAGTACAACACCTTCCCACTCCCTCGCCTCCCCCGAACCTAGCGTGCGACGGAAGACCGCGCGCTTCCTCCCCGCGTTCCTCCCTTGCGCGCGCGAATTGCGCCGTGATCGCCGGCTCCCCTCGTATGCTTTCACTCGCACATAAGCATGCGGTGCGCGGCGACGGTGCTTCGCCCTTGGATTTTATTAAGGAACATCACCGGCGACGGCAACGCAGGGATATGAACACTTCAGCCACGAAAATGTGCCTGGAGTGTCTATTATTTGCTATCGCATTAACTGGTTGATAATGATGATGATGACCGCAACCTGCTAACAACACTTTTAGATTACACTTTTAGAAGATCAACGCTTTTAGAAGATCATATAAATGCCGATCTTACGGCAAACCACAACTTAACAAACGCGTGGTCCTCACAATTAGTCGTTTATTACTTGCAACTCATTATAACGTCAACACTCACGCCTGCGGGCACAATGGCCACGTCGTTTCAACGTGGCGCCGTGATAAAGCTTAAGACAATTTTTCCAGTTAATTCCGGTTTCCTAGCAAAGCTGGCATTTCTAAGAGAAGTAAATGTGACAAACTTGTATTTATGCTGGGCAAGAATGTCAGTTGTATACAAATGCTACCTTTGTAGGTTAGCACGGCCTTCGGGAACACTACACAGCACCATCGTACCACGATTCATTGCAAGTGCATATTTCTGCACCATGGCTGTGAGACCTTCCTTACTTGTGCGTGGAAAGTCAAATTTTAATATAATTACAAATCCGGCTCTTCCAGATTGTTCGTTTCTTGTCACAGTATATGCTGCAGGTTGTAAAGTATGGCATCCATATACCTAAATGTTTCTGGAACTCCCAGTCCCATGAGTTCCCTTGGAACTGCCCAATAACAGTAAAAGCAACGGCGAACCATTTTTCACGCAATCTTGAGCGAGAACGTCTGAAGTAAAGACTTCGTGGCAACGGTTATGATGGTCCCAATTACTGTCTCCTTTGACGGTGTTAGAAGCTATTTCTAGAAGCCATTCGCTGGTGTTATATTTGCACATGATGCAAAGAACATTGCGTTCTCAGAAAGCAGCTTCGCCTTGGGTTATAAATGTATATTCTCGTACAGTCTCAGCTGTGGTCTCAGCTAGCTCTCACGTGTCAAGCTGACGACCCAGATTGATAGCAAAAGTCAATGGCCGTGGGTCGACCCTGGATATCCCAGCTCGTGGCGAGAGCGCCACGGGTGAACAGATATGTGTACGAATGTTTACATATTTAGTCAAGTGTTTTTCTTTGGATCCAGTGTTAAGTCGTTAGAAGTACTCTTCATGAAGGCCGGTCGCCCACCTAAATTTTCTTATTGTTTGTCATTTTCTCTGAAGTATACATATATATATATATATATATATATATATATATATATATATATATATATATATATATATATACAGGGTGTCCCAACTGCCACGCACCAACATCTAAAAATATGCACATGCCAGACAGAACCAACGTAACGTTTGCCATCCCATGACGATACTCTTACATATAAGACGATGACGACGATGACCCGCACACCATCAAAATTGTTGCGTGAGCGTTTGCATATATATATGTAAGACACAATGCCGGGTCGTTGTAGCAAACTAAGATTTATTTTGCATTCCGCCTAATTACGTAATTTGTCGTAATTATTTAACCAGCTTTTCAGATACTATAATAACATGAAAAGTGTCCACGAGAAAATTGTACAGCAACATGCAAAAATTAAGAGCTCTTTCACTACTGTGAAAATGGAAGCCAGCGAAGCTGCGACTATGATGGGTGTGCTATAGTGAATATTGTCGCCACGATGAGTATGGGCGTATCGTCCTTGGGCATTATGCAACAGAACACGTCTATCATTAACGTTCCGGTTGGAAAACTCGCGTTAAAACCTGGCCGTCGCATAGGGACAGCTGGCGCTAGCGCTGCCGAGGCGTGCGCCACCGTTGTCGGATTCCTGGAGGGCAAGACAACGCTGACCTTTCGCCTCAGCATTGTGCTCCCGCAACTCGGGGTAGGCGGCTCTTCGTTGACGTTTCGCCTAGGCTTCGGAAGCCCTCACGCTAGAATCGGCACGTCGAGGACGCGCCTCTCCCCGAGCGCGTTCACGGCAGCGCTGCTCAAACGCATTAGGACACGTCGTCAATTGCCCATGAACGGCTCATACGCCCGTAAACATGGCCTCCCCGTTACGACGACGGAAGAAAAGTGAAATACTACGCTCAATTGATAAGCGGCAACGCATCCAGCCGCGGAAGCAAACGCCGACGATGAACACGGGAGCAGTAGCACGAGCGCGTGCCGAGCAAGTGCTCGTGCTCAGCATGGCATCCAACAGCACGAGCGCAAACCGAGGGACGCCAACGAGTCAGCTGCAGGAGTAGACAACGACGCTCGAGCCAATGCTGATGATGATAGCTTTTTTCTACACGCGGACACGATCCTGGGGAAACTATGCCGTAGAAGTTCCGCTATAAAAATCATGTGGCGTTCCACTGCTGTGGAGGTGGAATGCAGTGAAGCAGTTTGGCACACGACATAGGGCTGACACTGAATTTTGGTCAAAGGTATATGACGCAATTTTATTTCTCTTGACCGGTGACGGCGGTCATCGCGACGAAAGACACACGCACACACACACTTCTATGTTGATCGGCGAGCTTGATCAGTGGCACACATTGGATGATTGCATGGATGGATGTATGCTAGGAGCGTACACTTTGGAACGGGGCCTTGGGTTGCGCCACCAAGCTCGTTGTTATAATGCCTAATGCCCTACCTTTCATCAAAAAAAAAAAAAAAACGCGAAGAATATCTATCACCAAACTTTCTGAACCTCTATTGGGAATCTTGTTTTCGTACGTTGTTGGTCGCTTCCCTACGTTTCTTCCACCAATCTTCCAATCGCCTCTCGCTAATCTCTGTTGTGGACATGTTCATTCTTCACGTGGAAGAATACCGCCGCCTTGGGGAGCCGGAGAAAACTAGACACGCATGACGGGACCGCTACCCGGCGGAAAGTAGGCACCCGTGTTTGGACCACCACGCGGGGAGTGGGAAGGAAACTAGGCTTGCAAGCGCTTGGAACGACAACATAGAGACGGCAATGCGAGCGTACACATGGGCAACGCGAGTAGCACGGCGGCAAATCTTTGAGACACGCTTATTATCTACCTGGGAGTCTACTGATCTAAAAAATGAAGCATACTGGTGACTTGTCTACTTAAATGCATATGCACGTGATGAGAATTATAATATCTTGCATTTAATGAAGTGATGTTGCATCACATTCAAGAGCTGAGTTTTTTGCACACGTAGGTCTGTTGAAGGACACTAAAAATGCGTAGAACCCTAGCCATATATAGCTTCTCTGTAAAACTCCCGATACACCTCTCTGTTGCTCAATACGTGCTACATAAAAGTGTTCTTCTAAGCGTGAAAGAAGCTTGCGAATACTCACAAAGTCCCTCGAGGGGCCAGTCGCACGACATTTTTGCGTGGCCAGTTATTCGAATGCGCGCGAGCTGTCTTGCTTCTTCGGCGCGCTCTGTATAACTTGCGGCGTCAGTCTCGGAATGGCTGGAATCATGAGGCAGCATATCATCCAGCATCGTCGTCATTGCTCGACCGCGGAGGAGTGTGAATGGCGTCACTCGCATCGTTTCTTGCCGAGCCGTATTGTAAGCAAACGTTACATGACGTACTGTAGTGGAAATGTCAGCGATAACATACTTATCACTCGTGTCACTTGTTTTAATTAGTAAATAACATGGCTAGCTTTCTGAAAGTGATGTTTGCAATATCAATTTCCCATTTGCGGTAATATTTTAAAATTCCAGTCAAATAATTTAGGAGCATTTGTATGCCGTTTTTGGTTCGATAATGTGTTTCTATCATGTATTTCTAGCATGACACATCTGGTCTCGTGGTTGTTAGTTTGTAATGTCCGAGAAGGAAGGTTTTTGTTTCGTAACGCTAAGGCAGTATTCACGAGCAAGTTTGTACTAATATAGCTTCTTTACTTGGACTACTTTAAACTTTTTAAAGAGTTGAGCACGGGCTACTGGTGTTGTGAAAGTAGCAATAACTAGCAGAATCTGTTCATGTAATCTGGGAAGACGTGCATGATTTGTTTCAGTTGTGGTATTTCAAACTAATTGCGAATATAATATGTAAGAAGCAAATATGCATTATAAATAGCTAATTTGGCGTCCTCTGGGAAGGCTTTGATTAATTCATGTTACAGAACTTCGCGAAGCACTTCCCGTATACCAACTTGGTGATCTTTGTTTTAGTTAGCCTTTTGCATATCAGCAGCGTAATGAAATGCGTTATTATCGAAGGCGTCATAGCCTGGCGACAGCAGCGGCCGACGATGAATTTGTTTTTATGATCTCAGTGCAGAATTTCTTTCGCATATTATGCTGCTGATATACAGCAGTCGCTGGGTGTTAGCCAGCGCTGTCTGTCTCATCTTTACTCCGTCCCGGTTTTTCACTGTTTTATTCTCTTCTAAACAAGAACCAACTAACGGAATTCAATGCACTCCTGCCAAAAAATTCGGTGGCGCATCCATTCTTCTGAGGTAATGCATATCTTTAATGCAAGAAGCAATATATCTTATGATCGGTGTGTAAATGCTGAGCCACACATACCGGTTTACACATACCCAGGGACCCAAGTTGGGGTTAAATAGGTTTATTGAAGAGTGGCACACACCAACTGGTACATACCCTGTTGCGCCAGTTGGTATCAAAGGTGTTCTTTGGAGAGTTGCACTCATGCAGTGGCACAAACGTAGTTACCCAAGTTGTCGTCAAAGACATTCTTTCAAGAGCAGCACGTACCCACATTCTAAATTCCCGGTTAATCAAGTTTTCCGGCGACAGGTTTGGAACCCGGTTTCCTAAGGATAGCTTTACAATGCTCTACCCACGTCCCCATGGATGACCATATGATCCAAGTTGGCGTTCAAGAGGTTAGACGCAGACTTACATACATACATACATACATACATACTATATATATATATATATATATATATATGTGAATACATACCGTAAACAGGCTAAGTCCTGAAAGAATTCTGATCACCTTATTAAACTTCTGTTTTGCAAAAAAATTGTGTGACCCACCCTGTGCTTAAGTCGCTGTTACATATACTGCCTTTAACGTCTCTTGAACTCATTCTTTTTACTCCCTTAGACTACTTTGAATATAACAGATTTAATTATTGTTTATTATTTCTCCTTGAAGGTATAACACGATTAACCTGCAAAATCAAAGAAGAAGACGTTCCGGAAATAAATGTCATTTTGCTTCTGTGAAGTATCTGTGACTTAGAAAACTATGTTGTTATTGCGAGATTTATGTCGCAAGCCTCTCTAAATTACAGTGTTTGCTTTGCTATTTTGCTTTGTTGAGATACAACGTATATTTTGATTTGCAAGCTAAGGAAATTGTGATATGCATGTGTCTTCCCTATTTTTTTTTTTGAAATTTATAAAGCTCTTCTGCTTTAAACTATTTCTAAGTGTAAACAAATGTCTGTCTTTTTATTGTGGTCATTGTTCACTTACTTTCATTACAAGGTGGTTTCTAAATGCTCGTATTAGGGTTATTTTGAGTGTTATTTAAAGTATATTTGCTTTTGGTTTTGCATGTTCTTTTAGAGGTTCACCTTGGCTTTGTACATCCGCGGCGTTCTTGAGGATGGCATGGTCCGTTCTTGTACCTTCACAATGCCTTTTGAGATAATTTTGAAAATGGCCTCTACCAAACTAGAACCTAAAGATGGATTACTTCTGGTCGTTACATGGTAGCCCAGCGCCTACATTCGTGTACTAATCGTAAGCTGTAGGATAACATGTATCCGGCTTTGTATACAACTATAACACAGCTTTTTTTTGTCTTTGAAATACTACGCTTCATATTATCTTTCCTATTGCGCACTTTGCAGGCCTTGGGTCATTCTCTGAGCTAGAAATGGCTAACTAAGTGATTGCCGTAATTACGTAAACACCGTGTTAGCTGCGGCAATTACGTTTTCTCCCTTACCTTGCTTAGTGTTTGAGAAACACTGTTCGGCAGAAAATCAAGCAAAAGTAAATACCGCTACGTCGTCTACTGCGTATCTATGACGACGACATTGCCCCGTAGCCGTCCTGCTGTGCCAACTTCGCGCTTGGCTGCACACGTCCAGAAGTCGTCTAGCTCTGCAACACACAAGGTTTGAGAAAACTGCAGCTACTGTGCCGCTAAGGGAGTTTCCGAAAGATGCTCTTGTGCCACGTGCTTCTTCAACAGAAAAAGAAAAACGAACTCCTTGTTTGCGTCTGTGATTTCTCCGAAGTGAACACGTGAATCTCAGCAGGGTTACGAGTCTTCCCTAATGAGTTACAAACAAACGTGAAGAACAAAGAAACTCCAAATTCTGCACTGTTGCTACGTGAGTCGTTATGTCAGCTGAAGGCTTCTCAGCCGCTATAAAGGAGTTAGAGTCGAAAGTGCGCACTCGTCATTGCCCACTCGTGACAAACAACCTCTGAGCACTCAAAATGCGCACTCTTGCGGCTTCGCTCTGTGCTTTCGTGGCCTTTAGTATCGTTTGCTGCGATGTCCAAGAACGCGGTCATACCTACGTGACCAGAAATGTGACTGTCCAAGATGGTACGTATAATTCCTGCTAATAATTTGGCGTTATTTCTAGGCAAATAATTACTTCGTTTTCTTAGCTGTAAGTAGTGCGATGACACTATTTTTTTGCAAACTTGTTATACTTCACATCTTTTAATATTTCATCACTCTCGATTTCGAAGTTAGGACCTTTTTATGCTTTTTAATGTTAGCCGCCTTTTTTTAAAGATTATCTGTTGCATTTAAGACGCATCTGCTCATTGAGCTGGATTACATAAAGGAACGGATTTTGCTTGCACAATGAACGAGAACACATACATGTTTACTATATCTTGACAAAATTTCGCCAATTAGCTTTTTAACTAATAACTTTGGCTCACGTATTGCGTTAACCAAATTGAACATAGTGGTTTCACGAGAACAAGCTTACAAGCTTTCTAAGTACGTAGAACCAGCTTTGAGATAAGCGTTGTCAAACTTTTGATAAAATTGCATTGTTCCATTTACCTTTCGAACAAGACGCTTTTTTGCGCACTGGAAATCAAACATAACTGCTAAAACAGTGCATTTTGTCACACACATTGGGAACGTGTCTTTTGAAGCGGGTGTCGTGATCAGAATTTGATCCAATTGCACTTGAATTGCAAATCAGCAGCAGCAATTCATAAAAACGAATATGTAGCGTAGAGCACATAGTTTAGACATTAATAAGCGGCCGATGTTTATAATTAAATAATGCGTTTTGATACCTTGTTTGAATATTCTCGGTGTTATACACGGTAAGCCACGATTAGGAATTATACACTGTTGCTATAAGCAACACGAGAATTTTAAAGACCCTAACAAAAAACGAAAACACCCTATATATCTGTTTGAAGCTTTCAAAGGTTGGCAGAAAGGGTGCAAACGACCGGGCTGTACGTTTGAAAGCTTCACAGGTTTTGAAGCTTTGAAACATACAGCCAAGCCGTCGGCCTTTCTTTTCAAATCCGTAAACGTAAGTCTGTAAGCAATTGCCATAGGCGCATGAAAGACACCCTTCAATCGCCAAGATTGACGTTTCGGTTGCGAGTACATGAACGAAATAAACATTCATTCAATGTCTCACTTAACGGAGTTTTTACGCCACAGATGATATTACGTTCAGAGAAACCGCCACAAATCAGTGCTTCGCTAACGGAATTGATAAATCCGCCAGTATTGATTTTATCTCGAATATTGAGAAGCATAGAATATATGGCTATCGAAGACTGCAGAGTATTTATTGGGTAGCATTCATTGTTAATACATGACAATTTATTTCTGACATTACTTAACGAATAGGTCAACCCAATGCTAAAACATAACCGTGTCATCGACCAAATTGGTCCACTATGTACTCGTATATGTAACTCATTTTCCATTACGAGTGATTCCATCTCAACTGCGACTGCTTTTCTGTTAATTACAGCAGCAAATTTTAACGAACAAGACAAAGAAACGATGATTGATGTTCATCCTAATTAGAAAATGTGGAAGATACATTTTTTCCAGAAAGAAATTTTTATTGCCGTGAGCGCTGTCACGGAATTATGTCAAATAATATTTGTGCATGCTGTGTGAGCATTTCTAACAAATCTTTTCGTATAATGGGCGTGCCAAAGGCGAGAAGGTAGCAATTTATTGTTTATGCCCTCATACGTCAGTATCTAACACTTGCTTACAACAGGCATGGCAGAGGTTTCCAGTGGTACTAAAACCGGACTTCACCAGATTATCCCGTTCAGTAACGAAATCGGAGAAGGTTCGATGTAATCCATATATATATATATATATATATATATATATATATATATATATATATATATATATATATGGAAAGTAGGCTCAGCATAAAAAAACTGTGAGATCTCATGCATAGCTATTTTGGTTACACCCGGTTAGTTTACCTAATCACAAAAGATTAGTTGTTTGCCAATATCGACCAGTTATAGATGATCGCTACACATCACTAAGAGTACTGAAATATTTTTTTACAAGTAAAAGCTCTCTTTATTTTAAGTTGAGGGCCCTTAAGTGCAACAAAGGACGCTAAATTACTTCAATGGTACCGGGCAACACGTTGTATTTCTCGTGTACATGATAAGCGTAGGTCTCAAAATGGCATTGGATTGCATTATTCTAAGTAGTAAAGTGACACGACCTCGTTTTTGTTTCCCTTGTGAGAGGGTTTCATTTACATTCAACGCTATGTTCCAAATTTTTAACTTGTCACTAGCCGGAATATTGAACAGCAAGTTCCGTCTCCATACGAAGACCCCGTAACTGAAAGGGTCATGTAAGTAGAAATACTTTTCAGCCACAGGATACACGTAGCATAGCATTATCTAGTGAGTATTATCTCTAAAATTAAGCAAAAATCCGTGGAGGACGCTATAAGCGGTAAGTGCGTTGTGGGTGCCAAATATGCATATAGCTACCGCGAGTGCTTTTTTTCCACTGCTTTACGGTGCTGGTCTATCAAGTTATTCCGGTGCTATAGTCTTCGTTAAGCTCAAGATAAGCATGCTGACTGTAACTGCATTAGCGCTGTCGTTGTATAGATAGCGAAATAATATCAGATTATTCGAATGTTGCGAAAGACGCACTGCCGTTTCGAATCGAAGCTACCGCCACCGACTCTTGTGGAATGTACGATAATGAGTATACCAGTTGTTTGTTTTTAATATGGTACAATTAAAAAAGAAATGGTCATATCAAAGCCCGCAGCGTTTTTACAATTGCCAATAAGCTACGCGGCTAGGCGGACATTAAAAGCTAAACACGCTTCAACTTCAATTTTGCTCACCACCTAAACACCTAAAATGTTCTAGAATGCTGTTTAATTGCTATTTTGAGGGCACATGTGGTTACTGCGAAAGTTCAGCCAGTGAGTAGTTGAATCATGTCTGTATAGCAGAAATCCCAAGACCAACAGCATTTTCAAGATATTAGTCCTCAAAAGCTACTAAAAATGCCTCGCTCGCTGTTCCATTTAACATAGGTTCAAACTGTGAGAAGATCGCCATACCATGTTGGTGAAGCAGCGCACTGACCAGTACAAGGAGGTGAGAGACAAGAACGCACGACACTTGGTGCTGTGAAACAGCGAGTGTCGTGTATTCTTGTGTCTCTCCTCCTTGTTGTGGTCAGTGCGCTGCTTCACCAACACGGTATGATGATTAATCACCAGCTCGCCCAACTTTCTACACTACTGATAAAAGAACGTTTTGATGAAAATTGTTACCAGGAGCCCCAAAATAATTTGTAGAACCCTTTTAATGTCGCATACCTGGAAAATGGTGCTATACTTCGTCTTTCTGCTAATATGACTTTACTAGTTCTTGGCTTCAATCTGGCGATACATGTGCCCAAAATTTGTTATAAAAGTTCAATAGCATATTGCACTCATTTAAAGCGAAACTATCAGTTAAATTTTATTAGTGCTAATCCGTCCACCTACATAGCCTATCAGCAAAAATGGCGATTGTCTACTATGGCCTAATATTTATCTGCCGCAGAAAAATCATCTGCTATGTAGGGTGTCCATGCTAACGTTAGCTAAGCTGCTCAAAGAAACAAAAAGTTTTAAAGAACACTGGGCAAGACCTATGCTGTTCGGTCGTCCGAGCTCTAACGACGCAACACCGACGGTCTTCAAATTGCATTCTGCACCGCTTTTACTTTAATCTTCTTTTTCTTTGAACAGCTTGAGTGATGTTAGCTTGTACAAACGGCACATGTAGCAGCCAGACGTCAGCGATTGACTTGATTAGAGGACCATCTACCATACGCTGTGATATAGCGGTCATTTATTGTTTTGTTTTTGGGAACATTTTAAACAAATATTGTGTACTTTTATTTTTCTTTCTACTTCTTTCACCTGTTCACCATCACTGCCCCATAGCAATAGCGAATTACTCACGGAGTGAAGCTACTTTTGGTTAGCATGGCTTACTTATTTACGTATACACTTATATACTTATGTAGGTATTTTGAACTTGTCCGCTCATGTACTCTAGGTAAGGGACGGGCACAATTACGTCCTTCAGTGGTATCTCAGAGCACTTTCTCCCCCACCTCCAGACGATATTTCAATTTGGGAGGAAATTTATTACATAGTTAAATTTTTATAGTTATTAAATAAATCGAGGCTGGAATGTTGTCTTCTGAGCTTGGCTATTTTAAAAGTGTACCATTATGTTTATTCTCTAAGAAACAATTTTTTCGGCACCCTCTGTATTGGCCCGAAATATGAAAATCACTATGTTTGAAGCTGTTTTTTTACAAAAAGGCAACCTCGTCCCATCAAAGCGGAAGAGTGTATTTCGATAGCGTAATTATTTACGTGGTACTTCACTTGCAGAGTGTGTGGTAACATTGTGAAGTGAAAGCCCACAAGCGGTACAAGGAGCAGCTAAACCAAATATTTGGTTAGGCAATTTAATTATGTCAGTGTTCTGAAATAGTACTTGTGTGAATCCGGCTTCTTGCTGTGATCTTCTCGTGCACTTTCAAGCAACGCAAGAATAGGTAACGCGTGTATGAGTGCCACGCTCGGCCTTCACGAGCACATTTTCTGTACATCTCAGGTGCCTGTGTCTTTGAACGCAACGTGATCAGGGACGGTGAAACTAAGGCGCTCAACAGCCCCTGCGTCATTTCCACCTGCTACGCTGCTGCCCGCGAAGTGAACTCAACCCTGTGAGTATGGGAATCCGGTGTCACAAATCTGCGATACATCTAGAAGGATATAACCAACCAGCTCTTTTTGGACTTTGAGGATAGAATGAAGAAAATCCAATAAGTACGCTGCATACGATTCTGCTTGAACAGTCAAGGCGGCGATTTCGCACCAAAAGTCGCGCACTTGCTTCACGGAGGTATTTCTTGCAATATGATGCTTCTTAAGTGCCTTTTTGATTAAACACTAGCCCTAGGATTGTTTTCGTTTATTAATTGAATGCGCAATGTTCTAAGAACACATGGAACACTTTTACTCATTATTTATGTTGAGTTCATCGTTTTCTAAATTATAGGATTTAACGCCTCCAAACTGCACATTACGTTATTAAAGGCGCCGTCGAGGAGGGCTCTGAAATGGTTTCTTTCAATTGGGAGTTTTAATCATGCACCTGCCGATTTAACGACACGAGCGTGTCTTTAAGACTTTACAAAAGAGAGTGCTTTAGGTATTCAACCACATAGCCATTTGTTCACTTGTACTAATTTATACGATAAAAAAGGCATCGCACTAACTATATTCATTGTATCTCCTCAGTACGCACATTGAATTCTTCAGCTCACGACCGTGCAACTTGTAAATAGCAAAGAACTCAGATGGCGACCGCGACTTTTCAGCTCGATGGCACAGCAAGGCGAGAATAAACGCCTGGCAGCGCATGTATGCAAAGTCTCGTTACATACTGCGGATGCTAAAATAAATGCAATATCACATTTACAATTATGCAGCATCACGTTAATGCTAAAATGGCAATACTGTCAAGAAAGTACAACAATAGTTTACATCAATGGAGATAGCAAATGCGCCCGTAGCCTTAAATTCAGGGGCCTCGAATTATAGGCCCGCAAATTGTTAGCGAAAAAATTTACCGCACCGAACACTCGTTCAGGAAGTTCTCCATCTCTGTGAACAAGAAATGTGTCCTGTTCTCCATAGTTATATGCGGGTGCTGTAGACGTGGCCGAGTACACCCAGCCGAGTTCACTGAAACCAACTGTTTATTATGAATTAATGCTTGCCTTTTAGAACGAAAGTTCTGATGGCCCTACTTAACCTGTGTTATTCAGCCTTCAACAGTCAAGAATTTGGAACATCATGTTATCAAACCTGGTTCTATTCGCACTCCACTGACGTTATTTCATTGGTATTTAATACGGTAATAAAAAGAAATGAAAGGGAAACTTGATATGTTTACAAAACCGCTCATCACAATACAGCCGCTGAAACACCTCGTGCCTACTTTTACAGCTGCCCGAACTTCGGAGTCGCCGAGGGCTGCAGGGTGGAGTGGACCCCCGACGGAGAATATCCCAACTGCTGCCCGAAGCACGTGTGTCCCACCAGCTCCTAAATGGCCTCGAATCTGCAGAAACACTGAAGCATGCCTTTATCAATTGAATGACACAATCGCCAAAGTGGGACTCGTTTAATTGTTACAAAAGCATGCCAGAAGGAGACTCGCCTGATGTTGAATGTGCGCCGAAATAAACTCCTATAAATAAGTGATCGTGTTTTCGAGTGCATGTTTTAATACGGTGATTCTCAAAATGGAAGTGTCAATCTACGGGCAGTCTGGTCGGCCTGAATGGTCTACGTCTAACAAACAATTATGATGAAGTGTGGGATGACTTGTAGCTTCCCTACCCCAGTTTCTCATATCGACTATGCTTCAAACATTGAGTGCAATTTGGTATAATTCTGGATTTGTGTGCGCATATCAAGTCGGTCATGCATACCTGCTACTAATCTTATGTCTATCTTCCTATCCGCCGTGTAGTGCAGCAATCCATACCAAGGGCCCTGCATTTCTGCACGGTGTGTCACTCTATTTTACTAAAATTGCATCAACACATTCGAGCTTTAAGGAAAATGGTCAAATGACATGTAGACTGAAGGAATCACCAAAACACCATTTCATGCATTGAAGCACAATACTAACTGGGATATCGCGGTATTTCGTCACCAACTTCAGGAATTACTATCTCGGAACTGGTGTCATTCTGAAAATTCATTCTATGTGCATACACCTTGCGCATTCATCGCCTACAATTCGTAAATGGGAATATATATGTAATAAAGTAATTAATTAAAGTTTCATTAGTCATTAATTGATAAGTATTTCTAATACCTGCCCACCCATTTGCGAAATCCAGCTCAAATATTAGAAATGTGCAATCTGACAGAGGTTATTTTTAAACATCGCTTAAGGTTTTCACAGAAACACAAGGTGAATCTAACGCCCCGCTGTGCTTTAATATCAATCTAGTCGGTGTTTTTGGACACTTGTTAAGATGAAGCGAATATAGGCAGCTAAAGGCAATGCAGCATAAAACAAGATCAAGAAAATCTAAAAATGAACTAGAAGGCAGTTACTAAAGGACTTGGGAAACGGTAGAAGCTCGTAGTGATCACCAATTAGCGGTTAAGTGGGCACCATATTGACAGGCTGATTTGTCATCGTCATAAAGGAAAATCACTGTTTTAAGTTTTCATGTTGGAATGCTGGGTGCAGTCCTAGGCTTTAGTTCATTGCCCACTGCTGATAAAAAGAAAATGAATTGAATTCTGGAGTTTTACGTGTAAACCACGATTTTGTTATGAGGCACTACGTAGTGCAGGACTCCGAATTTATTGTGACCACCGGGGGACATTAACGTGCCCCCGATGCACGGGACACGGCCGTTTTTGCGTTTCGTCCTCATTGAAATGGAGCCGCCAGGACCGGGATTCGATCCCGCGACCTAGTGCTTAGCGGCGCAACACCATAGCCGCTTAGGCACAGCGGCAGGTTGTTGATAAAGATCGGAATTGTCAATAAGGCAATACAACGCCACCATCTATTGAGAGATAAAGCTATCACCGCTCTCATTGTTTGGGTGGCTCACAAAACAAAGCAACCGTTGCTTTATACGGTTAACACTCGCAAAATCTATGATGTAACTAATAGTGCAGTGCTCAGTGATTGAAAAAAAAGTCGCAGGCCTGCGCGGCACACGCAGCACAGTCACAGCGTCAGCTGCAGGAGCGGCTCCATATAGGAGCTCCATTTTCGGCTGCCAGCACTAGAGGTTCTTCGCGGCGAAGTCCATTTCAGTCGCTTTCACGAGAACGAACTGAACTGTCTGCCCGGCGTCGACGGCTAGCTGAGGCTTGTACTGCTCTCTGCACAGCGATGTGCTGAGCCTGACTGCCTGGATGCAGCCGTGCGCGTCGCTCTACGATTCGCTTCTTCACCAGTGGTTCGTACCTTGGGCGGAGGCACCATAGCGTGTACCGAAGAGTAAACACAGGTTGCCAACAATGTTTTCGCTATACCAATAAGCGCTGGGGAAACCGAGCTGGCGCATTTTTGAATACCATGAAAGCAAAAGCCCTTGTGACAAATTGTCAGTGCGTTTGACCCCAGTGCTCACCGCTGGCGCAAAAAGACATGTATGTGTCCTGAATACCGCGTAAATATTTCGTATAGTGCTAGTTGTTATAACATGACTCGTTTTTTTAATTACACCATAACCACCGACTAAATCACAAAATCATTATGCGAGGAAATTGAAACCTAAGAAATACTTTCGTTGTGCAGCGTGGATTCGAACTCTCGACCAATATATTGCCAGTTTAGGATGCAACTTGCTAGCAACTCAGCCGATGCTACAAGCAGTGGGAAATACTGATCCTGGCGAGCTCGGTCCACCGGCAGCTGCCAAGATTGGCTAACGCCTTCTCAAAATGTGTGTTCTGAACAGAGTTGGCTTATGGGCACCTTCCTTACGAGAAGATGGTTGCGCTTGAGTGGCCCTACTTTATTGTGCGCCTATTGCGCAAAAACCAATTTTCGCTTCTCTTTCAGGTGCTGTGTTGTCTTGCAGGGTCAAATGCCAAGCAAGCGCGAAAATGTTCAACATATTACAGAGCTGTACACCTTACAACTCCCGATCAACACCAGTTTGAGTTTGATATATTATACGGTCAGTGGCATCCTGAGCTCTGTGAAACGTGATCAATACCCCCCGTAGTGGCGTATATATAGTGGCTTTGACTTTGCGTTGCTAAGCCTCAGGCCTCGCGATAAAATCCTGGCCATGGCGGCCGCATTTACATGGAAGCGAAATGCAAAAATACCCGTGTACCATACATTAGATGCGCTTTAATGAAGACCAGGTTGAGAAAGTTATTTAGGAGTCCCCCATGCCGTAGTTCGTGCTTCATAATCTTACTGTGGCTTTTGGCATGTTAAACTGCAGAATTCAAAGGGTACCATTGCTGCTTGGATGGACAAACGTATTGCCGAGGTACACCGCTCGGGGCTTTACGCGCGAGTCAATGGTATTATTGCAAAGATATAAGAAATAATGCTATAACATGTTTTCGCTATGTTGTTTTCATCGAGCGACCTCCTTCGAGCATTTTAAAGACAGACAGACAGACAAGAAACTTTATTTTGTCCTAAGGGACTACTTTGTCGTAGTCGCGGGCCGCACCTGCACCGGGGGCGGAAGACCGTGATCTTCAGCCCTTTCGCAAGCCCTTTGGACAGCCCGAAGCTGAATATGAAGGTCGTCGCTCTTGACGGCTTCTTCCCAGTCTTCTTGCCTGTTAAAAGGCCAGTGGTGCAATGCTGAACATTGCCACAGCATGTGATTAAAGGTCGACCTTTCCTCGCCGCAGTCGGGGCAGCGGGGATCCACACCCGGAGCGTAGTGGCTCAGCCTAGATCGAGACGGAAATGAGCCCGTCTGCAGCATTCTCAACACCGAGGCCTGGGGTCTGCCGAGCTTCGGGTGAGGAGCTAGGAACTGCCTGCGACCCAGCTGGTAGTGAGCCGTGATGTCGTGAAAAGTAAGCAGCAGGTCCGTGGTCCGGTCGATCCCCTGCAAAGCCGGGCCCCTCAGACCGGCGCGGTTGACGAGACCTCGCGCCTGGTCGTGGGCCAGCTCATTGGGGTTGATCGAGCCGGGAGAGACGTTCCGGTCCATGTGAGCCGGGAACCAAGTGATGACGTGACGGACCGTGCCTGGCTTGCGGGTCCTAAGCACCGCCGCAGCCTCGGCCGAGACCGAGCCGGCGAGAAAGGCCATCGCCGCCGACCTGGAGTCTGTGAAGATCTGGGTGCGCCCGGGATCGCACAGAGCCAGCGCTACTGCGACTTGCTCTGCGACGGACGCCGTCGAGTGTTGGATGGACGCTGCGTTCAGGATTTTGCCCTGGGGGTCAACTATCGTGGCCGCGTACGAGTTTGATCTGGGATACTGCGCCACGTCGACAAAGGACGCGAGCTCTGGGTTCTGCAGGGCAGTCTTGATGAGTGCTCGGGCCCTGGCTGCGCGCCTGGCCTCGTTGTGTTGTGGGTGAACGTTCCTCGGGAATGTGGAGACTCTAAAGGCGTCCCTTTCTTCCTGTTGGAGGGGTCGGCGCACGACTCCGCGGCCATGGCGGTGAGGCCCGCCATCTCGAGTATTCGGCGGCCGGACTTGCTGGCAGACAGGCGAACGATCTGTGCCGTTTTCTGTACTTCTACGATTTCGCTCAGGGTGTTGTGGACCCCGAGCTGCATCAACTTATCCGTGCTGGTCGTCACAGGGATACCGAGCACTCGTTTAATGCTCTTCCTGATGAGTGCGTCAATCTTGTTTTCCTCAGACCGCGACCAGTTTAGTGCGGAAGCAACGTAGTTGATATGGCTCATGAGGAAGGCGTGGTAGATCCTTAGGAGGTTGGCTTCGCTGATGCCACCCCTCCGGCTTGTCACTCGTGAGACGAGTCTGAGCATTTTAAGAGATTTTGTTCCAAAGAATTCATTCATAAATTATTACAAATGGCTGAGAGATTCTGAGTGCACGGGGACATTTTTAACCTTGCAGCTACGCACTTTCCTTATCTAGTAATTCAATAAATGCTGTGCTGACTCAAGAAGTTGATATACCTGCATGCTTCTCAATTTGGTGATGATGGGGCGCGCAGGCCCTCCGAAACTCAAGATTATCAATGCTTTCCCCATGCTTTCCCCTTCTAGCAACCGCCAATCATCCATTCAATTACTGCACAAAGAACTCGCGCATCTGCCAAATTAACAAACCACCCCGCGCACTCAGAGACCCACACTCAATTGTAAGAAATTTTTGTGCTTTTTTTTCTTTGTTTACGTGTATCTTACTTTCTCTGCCTACATCTGTCACCCGTGCGCAACAAAATTTCATTTTAGAGTCAGTGCACGTGTCGTCTCATGTCTATACTTCTTTTCCAAGCTTTGCACTATTTACCATATTGTGACCGCATAAGAAAAAAAGAGCGATTGCATACGAATAAGGTTTCTACATCTGCATTTTTAGTGTTACGCAATAACTCGGGATCTTGGACGCACAATCAAAGCAATCTCATGAGGTTATACTGGGCGGCAAGATCAACAGCTCTTGCTGTCAGAGTATTGTGTCCTGCAATTCTCTTTGTGATTCATTATCCAGCATCGAGATAACAGTCAAAAGGTGAGCACTTTTTTTTTGTCTCATTAAAACAGATGTGCATAGATCTGCTGTGCGTTCGCAGTGCCTTCGTTGCCACGTGTCCTTGACGTCACAATGGCGAGGCGAACTTAAGCAGAAGTGGCAGCTGCGCATTTTGTGTGTGTGTGGAAAAAGAAAATAGCGCGGGATTTATTTAACCCATGACGAGAGAATGGGGGAAGCACGGGGCCGCGAGCTAGGGATTGGTGAAGTTAGCACGCAGCTTGAAACGTAGCTTTTTCTTTTTATCTGCCAAAGGGTGATACATAACAGCAGCGCATGCTTAGCTTACTGTTCGCATTCTCTAAACACAAGTGTGCAGGACAAACGAGTTTTACCTTTGTGCCTACACTTTGCACCTTACACTTGCAGCACTTCGCTTTGAAAAAGGTAACTTGCCCAACGTGGAGCCCATACCTTGTAATCTGCCTACAATACGTGGCAAAGTATGTCTGTCTTACTTAAGCGGACATGATGCAGCAGATACAGCAGAAATTTCACTGTATTATGCGCAATATTAATTCGGCTTTCAAATTTAAATATGCTCATGGACATTCAGCACGCCAAAACCTAACTCCCCGTTTAAAACAGCGCCCAATGAAACCGCACATATTGAGCCGCGGTGGAGAAAGGTAGATAGCCTGTAAAGAGTCCTGGAAAGATGTGCCTGGTGCCGTGCTTAGCATGTCACTCCAGGTGGGCATGATAAAAATGAAATAATGCGCAAAGTGCGCTACAGACGCACAACCTGCACGAAACACACCAACAATAGATGCGGTGCATGGTATATATTGTGACGCTTCAATTGCAAATATTCCGTAGGATGAAGTTTTTCGACTATTATTACCGAGTGCAAAATAAGGTCAGGTTCTTTATTCTACATATTCGGCCACTGAAGCCATGCCTACTGAAGTTTCCGATTATGAGCTCCGTATTTCTCGGCAGTGAAATCGCTCTTGGTAAAAAGCAGGGAAACGAGTCAGGATAACCAACTAAAATGTGAGCTAGCTGATATTTTTCAAGTCCTCCATGGCATGTTGGTATTGTCTGGAGAATTTTTTGGGCTGGTATTGAGAAACGAACGAAACGTGATGGACGCTCCCGAGTTGGTGGAAAATAGTTGAAGAAGGCTATCCGGTAGAAATGATCGGATGGCCTGGCGCTCGTTATAACGTTTGCAATATTCGTATATTCAAGGACGTACACAGCATATCTCTTGGAGTCCTGAGAATGAAGGAAAGGCGCCTTCTCACGCAGTGTCCTTGCGGCTACTTTGCTTGGCATTACTTCAGCACGCCATTTCTCGCGGAAACAGTTCGTTAATTGTGTGACAATGAACAAGTCACTGCGAATGCAGAAGTATACCAAAGGCGAGAATATTTTAGAGACTATTGCATTCCTACTTCAGTGCGCGAACTATATCGTAAATTGTATGCACATAAGCGTGGCAAGAAAATAAATACTTAAGAACGACGGAGTAGAAAGGCACATAGCTGGCCCAACTGCCCTCCGTACCAGGTCTTTCGTTCCTTGTGGCGCTATTATGCATTTATAATTCTACAACCTTGTCGAGAAACAAATTTTATTTATATGTGTCGTCGATGGTTTTGTATTTTATAGAAGAAACAGGTGTTATTGACGACGGGTTGACATTATACAAGTTTATCATTGTTTTTATCTGATGGACATAACTGAACTGAATACACATGATAGCACTATAATATGTGCAATAGTTAGCCTTCTGTGAACCAGTGCGATACTGGTGTAGCCACGTATTGAGGAACTTTTTACAAAATTCGAATTTTTGTGCCGAAAAGTTGTAACGCAGATCTGGGTCTCAGGGTTTCTGTGCAGCACAATGATGTGCTCTGGACAATGGGGCTATTTAGACATTTTAAATGCATAAGGGTTTTATATGGTTACCCAACAAAAAAACTGTCGAAACGTGCGTCCGACCTTCGCGTAGGACGATAGCTTTCAAGAGAGTCCGCAGCAATGTTTTCTCCAGCAGTGGAAGCAGTCGACGACCAACGCGCGAGCCGTGGCACGAGCGCGTCTCTGTGACCACGTGACGTGTGAAATCAGGCTCGCACAGCAAGCCAGAACTTTGGAGCAGCCGTGGTATAAGATTGGAACGTCATCAGTGCACCTGGCGCCGGCGTCTGCAGTAGTTTTCTTGCCTCATCAGCTCACGTTGTGCAGCCTTGCGCATCAGTTCGTGTCTGCAGACCCTGTCTGCAATACCGCCAGAATCAGCCCACACTCTAAAAACTAGGGAGAGTATCGCAGGAGTGAAGGGGCCGATTTACTCTTCAATGTATTGTTTTACTCTCGCAAAACGACGGGGAGAGTGAAATGCATTGTTCACTCTATCCGCATCGAGAGAGTGAAATCTTATTTCTACTCTGCCCGTCTGAAAGAGAGTAGAATGCCCGTTCCACTCTCGCAGGAACAGAGAGCAAAACGTAGTATATACTGCTGCTTAAACTGCATGAGGCTGGTTGGGAACATGGCGATGTATCGCTCACGCAGGTAGAGCAAAGAGCGCATCGTTTTTCTTGTAAGAGAAGAGGCATCCAGTGCGCAAACTGGTGCGGAGATCAGCGCACTACTTTTTGTTTCGGAGTCGCCCCCACCGCGCGCCCGCGCAACATCGCGGAACAGCACAGCGCCGGAGAAAGGCGATCCGTTCAGCGGGCAGGCCCGGGCAGGCGGCGCGCGCCAAGGCCATCCAAGAAAACTCTTGTGCCAGCCACGTTTCACCGCCGCGAAAAGAGGACAGTCGTTCATCGTTCGTTGGATTGAAGAACAAATACTCCACGGTAAGTGATTTCTAACTTACATGGCACATTCTGCGTATATGACATGCTATCGCCAGGCAGTGATCGCGTAGTTAAGCCGCCGCGATTGCCAACGGACTAAAGGTATGCGTGCTGCGTCATTCGATGTCAATAGAAAAAGCCAGTCGTCACGATGACTGCATGTGATTTTATCACTTGCCGCAATCCGTGAAAGCTTTCAAAATCGCAAACGCTCAGGGAAGCACGGTGTGTTCAATAGTGAGACGCGGCGTCGCATAAAAAGGTTTCTTCACCAGCCCATGATTCCGTGCCAATGCCGAGCGTGCTTAGCGTGTGTTTTATGTGTTTGAATTTAATCAGTTTTGCAGTCTACGGTGTGCGGATCGCTGTTTAACTAAGGAGTTACATAATAAAAGGCGTCAGCTTGTTGGCGGCATGCTTTCGTTATATTAAGGCGCGCGCTTGACAGTGTGTTTTGCCCATAGGTAATCTGCGGCCAGTGAAGTTACGTGCAGCGCTAGCGCCTGTTAGAAAGTTGCCGCAGGCATACAGCTGCACGCTGCGTGAGGTCAGTGTGGCGCGTAATGTTACACTGCCTGAATACGCATGGGGAATTGTTGCTTTGCGCTGAATAAGACACCTTTTTTTGCCAATGTATTGGTGTGAATTTATGTCAGATTTTGTGTCTCGTGTTGCGGTTTCCGAGCACGGTGCGAATGTGAACAGGCGCGTTGTGTATGGACTCGGTGACTGGTCAAGCGGCGAGTTATGCACTGGAATCGAATACAGTGGCTACTGTTGTAGGATTACAGTGACAGGGACGTTCTACATTATTGCTATTGGCTCGGTCTCCACGTTTGTTGTTTTCGATATGCCTGTGCATTTCCTAGTATGAGTTGGGACTTAAAACTCACTGGCACTCACTCGCATTCACCTGCACTCACACTCACTGGTACTCGCTCACACTCGCATTCAAAAAATTATATCATATGAACGGCTAAATCAACCTTCCTCTGTGGGATCCAAGCGTAAGCTGTGCATTTTGCTATTGCAGGGCAGATTGAAATGTATTTACCATCTTGTTATTTTTCGTGGAGAAATGGAGTATCAAAGTAAAATGTTACCTTGCAGTTTACCAGTCGTTTGTCATGCACAAACTATAAGTTGGTCTAATAAACTAATAACGTTCGTCTAACTGAAGCTTTACATGCCTTCAAGTATGTAAAATGCTAGATTTCAAACTGCAGCAAGAGTCGAGTCCGTCAAAAATGAACCCCACTGCGTACCTCATAAATGGAAATAAGTTCATGCTTTTAGAAAGCTTAGATACAAGCCGCAGTGAACTGTTTCTCGTCATTCTTGAAATGTGGGTAAGCTTGCCGTAAACAGGGCTTGCTACCCCTTCTTATAATCACACCCTGTAATATCCATTGAACTAGATGACCATATTGTCATGCCTACTGAAAATATGATCCTCAAATTATGGCTTGAGCAGTGTCATAACCAGAAGTGGGGGGGGGGAGGCACAATGGGCGCGTGCCTAGGACGTGTCACAAGCGGTGTTTGTGACACATCTGAATTCGTCATACAGCTTTGCACTCTTTGCTTTTCGGCAGGTTACATAAAAACAACATGCTTCATTGTTCAGTTAAATGACTGCAGATTTGAGCACTTCATATCGTAAACAACTTCAAGTGCAGCATAAGCAGAGCCTACAGAATTCGGTCTCATAAGTTTGACGGGTTTCTTTAAAGGTGGTTCACCTCCTTTTCATGTCATGTCGGGTCATTCTTCTAGCACCATATTTGCATTATTGTTGGCCACTTGTGTATGCCGAGTGTAGTCTTTATACATTTAACTCCACTAGCTATGTTCCCTTTACTTTGGCGGCTGATTTCCTTTGTTTTAGATAAGCCAAAGAGCCTAAATTCTCTTCAGGAATTATATTTATTCATAACGTTAGAAATGAGATGCAGACAATACCACCATTACTCACTCCCCTAGAGGAGGGGATGCGTTTACGAAGTGTGCCAACGATGACCAATATTTTATTTTTCCGGATTTTTGTAACACTGGTGCTGGACTGAGTCCTAACGGCCAGTTTTCTTTTTTCTTTCCTTAAGTCAAAGAATTTAAAAGTGGTATTGAAGTTGACTATTACAGTCATTTACATGTTTCACTTGTATTACAGTACAAATACTTAGCGCTAAGGCTTCTTAGTGCCATGACCTTTTTCCTTGATTGTTTTTAGATGGTTTCACAATATTTCCTGATGTTCATTTGCGCGCACATTGTTTTTCAGGCACCCGTTTTATAAAACTCAAGAAGGCAGCTGCAAGGAGAAAATGGTGTCAAGGAGCCAGCTCAGCACGACTTCACATGGTGCAGAGGAGCGTACTCCAAAGCATCAAAATGTGTTGCCATGCAATTTGGAAAATATTGTTTTACAAGCAAAAATTCCCACTTCCCCGATAAGATCATTAGAAGATGCATCTGCACCAATTGAACAAACTATCATGTGATGTCTTATGAGAAAGAAAATTATCATTATGCAATAGACAACAAGAATACCGCAACAGTTGTGAAATGCGTCAGTGCGCTGTGGCAATAGCTGTATACGAAATACAGTCCGTGAGAAAGCGCGATGGCACGATCCCGACAGCACCAGGAAATTACTTGCATGAGGATGCCAAGAGTGAAGTCGAGCTTTCTGCCAAAAGACTACCAGCTTTGGATCCAACCGAATGGGAGCTATGATACGCCACAGTACTGCCTTCACTCCGAGCGGAGATAAGTGTTGGACAACCACGGCAAGATGCGCGTTTAGAAAAAAAAGGGGGTGCAGCCCATGCATGAATAGCTATGTGAAATATTATAACCAAAACTTGACGGTTCGGCTTTACACGAAAATATACAGCACATTTCTAAATATACTGTATACTCTGTCAGGAGCATCCATACGCTTCATAGGATGTTATCAAACGAGCTGCTGTCTTGAAAGTAATTTGCGCATGAAAAAAACTTCCTGCGCAAATTACTTTATCAGCCTCATGCCTAGCAGCTCATCTGATAACCTACGGTATATAAGTAAACGAGTTTAGTGCTTGAAATGCGTTTTCTGAGCAGTAATGTGGTGCACCTTTCTCTTCAATCGTAGTGCCAATACTTCGCGAGTTTCCGCATGTTTGTTGTTTGTTTGATTTTACTTTGTGTACTTTCTTTTTTAAATGTTGCCAATTGAAAATAAAAAAATATTTTTCACTGCATTAACGATCAAATGTTAAAGAAAATGTTTATGTATTATTGCAAGATGTGTTGTAAAGTTCATGAAAATCCGTGTAATCGGATTTTATGTGTATCTGTATGTTTTTCGAAATCTTACTCAGTTTGCCTTGTGACTGTTTGCTCAATAAAAATGTTGACCTTTGAAGAAAAATATGTTTCACTCGAGTGACTCGGCGACTAAACATCAAATCCAATTCACCAAGCATGAGTGCAGGAGCTCCTTATGAAGGAATCAAATATCCCCGACATGTAAGTGTTGTGAATCGCCTCTGATGTGACCATGGCACTGCATAGCGAGTGCTTTCACACAACTGGGAGGAGTACCAGCACTATGTCTGAAGGAGTACAAACACTCTATTAGGAGGAGTACAAGCACTCTGTTTGGGGGAGTAGAATCACTCGGTTGGAGGGAGTACTAATACTCTTGTGGGGTGGAGTATTCGTACTCTGGAAGGAGTTCTAGCACTCTGTTGAGGAGGAGTACTAATACTCTGTCCGGGGGAGTTGTTGTACTCTCTCCAAGATGGAGGCGTTTTACTCCTGAAAAGGGAGTGAAATATGGGACAAGCAGATACTCTCTCAAAGAGAGTTCCCGGAACTCTCTTTGTTTTTAGAGTGCACATTTTCTGTTCGCGGTTGACACTATACGCCTGGCTTGGTAAATGCAAACAAGTGAACAAGTAAAAGGCAACATGGTGATTATGTTCCCATGTGTTTTCTATTGCATTATTGCCTGTCCTTGAGATTGTAACAAATAAAGCCGGCCGCTCTGATCGTCTTATTTTCCTGGGTCAGCGCCCATGTAAGGTGCTCTGGGAAACGACGATGCGATCGAAGTGACAAAAGTTTGTCTCCTCGCATGGGGCGATTCTCGAGCCAGCATTTCCCCAGGTGGACGTTTGTTCGTTTGGGCTGTGCACCACGTGCAGTTGTCCCCAGAACTGGGGCACACTCTCACGCCTCTCTTGAAGCAATGGATTGTCGTACCCCGTGAGGCACTCGTACCTGCCACCGCCTCCGGCGAGATTACCGAGCGCGTGGTGTCGCCTCGGACCCCGTTCATGCCAGTGAAACGTTTCATGCACCATGGCCAGTTTGGAATCGCCAGCCAGATCGTCAACGTTCCAGCCGACTTGAAGGGGATGCTGTGATCGCTGCCCTACAACGTGGCAACCTCTCCTCTGGTGGCAACACCAACAGCGATGGCAGCAAATGAAGCTCTGGGAAGGCAGAGAAGAGTGACCGGGGCTCGGCGGCAGGGCCGCATAAATTCGAAAAAACTGAAATAAAATGTTGCTCGAAAACAAGTACACAATTGGGTCATTAACTTTCGAAAATTATTCGCACTGACTTAGATAATCATCCAAGATACCTTCTGCCGTTTTTTTTTTGTTATCTGCTGCAGTAGTAGGCTGATAAATTACATTGACTATATACGCGAATGCTGTTTTAAAACACCCTGCTCACACTTTTTATTTTGCAATTGGAAGATAATTTGTGGCAAAAATGTAAAGCCGTATCATTCCGCCTTTGAGTTGACTTTACGTTTTCTTCTGCAAACAATTCTGGGGCAGCAACCCGGATAAGGTTTGGGCCTCCTTGGCTTTCTTATCTTGCAACGGTTTGGAACCTCCTCGCCTAGCGCCACCACACCGCATCTGCAAGTCCATTTCAACGCATGATATTGACATGGTGGTGTTACTTTGTTCCGTGCAAACTCCAAAAATTTAATTCACTGGTTAGCTTAAGCTAACCGGTGAATTCAACACTACCTTCAAATATTTGTCCCGGAATTAAATAATAAAATTTTATTATATATTTCCCAGACTAATATTGAAGTTAGTGTCGATGATTCGTAACGCCTCACATACATGGTGTCCTCTCCAACACCTGCAACACCTACCTCTGCAACTGGTAGCAAATAGACAATCGTTTTTCTTGGCATGCAATGCACCGAATTTGGATACGGTTGTTTTGATCGAAAGAAGCACATCAATATATAAGCTGAAGACCACAATTTTCTTATTAAGCCCACCATTTTTTTACTTAAATGGCGAAAACGTGAACAATTACCAAGAATTGAATTATCCAGTTTGGAATTCTATATGTCAGCCGCCAAAAAAGTATCAAAATTTTGCACAGGGCACTTACTGAGCCGTCTAAAGCGGACAAGACTGATGTATTACACATGACTAGGAAATAAAGCGGTACGTCATGACCAAGATTTCTTTTTTAATCATGATAAACATTATGCCACTCTCACATAAGCTGTAAATTCCTATATCCAATTTCTTCGTTTAAAAATGTTGCAGCGTATTGAGTTTAATGATTGATGTCTTAACCATTTCTTAGCCCTACTAATTTCGTAATTTTTTCAGAAATCTGCGATGCCCTAAATCTAATGTATACTACCCCTTGTCGGTATAGTCCGGCTTTCTCTCTAAAATAGAATACATTTCACCCAAATAATTCTAGCACTTGTAGTTCTAGCACTAATAGCCTTCCTGCGTCGACATCCACTTGAATGGGGAAATCGAAATTGGTCCGGAGATAAAGCTTCTTCTTAACAGCGTGACCTTTCAGACATTTTGGTGCTTAATAAATTAGTAGGTAGACCCTCAAACCGCTTTCCAGCTCTGCAGGCCCGCGTTCACCACTCTAAGTTCTGTAGCTTTACAGTTTCATTTGCACGCTTCAACTAAATGCTGAAATTTGAGGTTCCCAGTATATTCATGTGTCAGCTTTCAGCGAGGCGTGTCTGCAAATATACATGCACGCATTTTAACAGTGCAGAAGGCACGCGTGTGGCGTTGTCTGCTCGTCGGGTTGTTCAGAAAATACACGTCCATAGTCTTTCTTGGAACCATAAATTGATAGGCGGAAATGAATTTTTCATACGCAGTTCTAGATTACCATGAGATTTCCGGCAAGATGTTAAGATGCGGTGACCCTTCGTATTTTTGTTGCGTTTAGCCTTGTCTAAAGAAGGTGACGGTAGCTAAACTCAAGCGCTTAGGGCATCGCGAATAATGAGCGCCATAATCTCACCACAAAATATAAAAAAAAAACACTTTTATGAAATACAACTATGTAATAATACCCACTTCCTTTTGAGAACTGGTGCCACAAGGGAACCTGTCGTTCGCCGTCGAATGTACTTAGGGTAGCAGAATGCAATAAATATTTCGATAAATGCATGTTCCTTCAGACATGGTTTACAACATTTTTTAACCTATTGAACTGAGTACAAATATTCGAGAAAGAACAAGCTCAAATATTGTATCAAATATTGAATATTTACGCATTTCTAAACACAATGAAGTATCAGGTTAGCGTGATTTCCTTCTTGTAAAAACAATGTCTTGCAATATTTCATACATTAATGCAATACAATACTATTCGCAATTTGCCATCCGGTGTACTGGAGACCTATGGCATGACAGGCAATTGTGCTTTATGAAGTTTTGTGCCCAGTGACAGTGACATATCATTTAAACAAGTTACTAGATCCCCTTGTTTTCTGTGTTTTGCTCAGTACACCATAGTACCACCACGTAGTATGTGAAACAGCTGCACGGCACAATGTTGTATTGGAATTAACACACGGTCATACTGATAAAAAGATAATCGACTATGGCTAACTTTGCGGCAGCATATTTCCCTATAGCTTATTAACAGCAGGTCATTTTTATTGAATGATTGGACAGTACTAAGCAGAAGTTATGTGCCTCTTGAGTTCGCGCAGGAACAAGTTCCTCCGCTCAACAACCACGGCTCTCCCGCAGCACGTTTATTTGGATCAATCCTCACTTTCACCAGCGTGTCTTTGTCGGCACTGTAATAGCAACCGTTATCCCTCATGTTCAAGCAGAAATAAATATTTCGCTGTTTTGGCCGTGATTCGCTATACGAAATTTCAAATATTTGCACAGCCCTACTTTTACCCCTCCCCGTGCTTTTATGATCCAATAGGACCTACTACTAGGCAAAAAAGAAGCTGTTCATTGAGAGCAGCACTTCACACGCAGCCTTGTGTATGTCCGTTATGTGAGCAGCAAACTTGTGTCATCGCTCGCAAGCACAGAACTGTTAAGGAGAATGTTGGCTTCAGAGTGTGAGCTGTCGGTATGTTCATGTACGTTTTGTCATGGTATTGTAAAATATATATATTACAAATAATATATGTGATAATAAAAGGGTACCTTACACTTAACGGATATTTTTGGGAATTTAGTGGTTATACCATATATAAATGCCGGAATGCGTTCAAGTCCGAGCTCTAGAGCAATACCTATTGGAAATGCCCGTCGGATTGATAACGAACCCCATGACAGGGATCATCAAATACGGCAAGGAGCACCAAAATCTGATTTTAGAAGGTCATAGCGACTCAACAGGAATGCCATACACCACGTAAGAAGTTTAGCTTGAAAGCTGCATGACATATATTCACGCGTGGACATCTCAAATTGCAATTAAGTCACAAGCAATGGTTGTCTGAAACTTTATGACTGAAAGTATAGCTAGTTGGCAAGATGTCATGGCACCCGAACGCTGGTGTGCAAGCATTCTCGAAAACCACGATCACGTAGTAAGGTTAGCCCACTCCGGTGTTGCTAGCGGATTGACGCGTGTGATTTAGTGGGTGCCTATATCTCTCCCTCGTATCTCCCTCCTCTCTCGCCATCACTCCTACCTTTTCTGAATGAATGAATAAATGAGCTCATTCATTCATTCTAAAACAAAAATCCAGTGTGTTTATCCAGCCTTTGGAGTCACGACGCACCCACACACAATCAGATGTTGAGTATACACAATAACCTCTTAGGATTATATAAAATAGTATGCAAAAAGTAAGTGTACGAGAAGGTTGTAGTGTGCTCAGAGGCGGCACGCGTCATGCATTGCCGTGAGGCGGCAAGTGTGGAAAGGTCCGGTATTGCGATGCCAGCCCGCACGACAGCAGCGCCGCCGCCAACATCCGTCCGTCCATCGCTAATTCCTGCTGTTCTCAGTTGTTCTGGTTGTACGTCGGTAGCGCGTACACTGAAGTTGGTGTTGTTCGTAATTTTTTTTTTAGTTTATGTAGCTCAAACGAACATTGTTTAACACACAGGCTTCGATTTTCCGTGAGGTATTCCAGTGTGAATTTTACACAGCACCTGTCAAAGCAATATAATTAAAGTGCTGGATGCGTCGAATGAATTACTTCATTTCTTAAACAATTTGTTTATCCAGTCCTAAGGTAGCCCAAGTAATTAAAACGTAGGATGTTTATTTAATTATTATTAATTGAAAATTATTGTACTGTTGGTTTGCATTATTCATAATTGAGTAAATCGGTAAGTAATCCGTTTGTATTAAATTAATTTTGCTACGTCCAATTACTATTGCTGATCCTGTGACATTTATAAATGAAGTAGCCAGTCACTTTAATTAATATTCATTTATTGTTTGATTGATATCTGCAAATATGTAGGAGTAGGTTTTCATTGATACATTTTTTCATGCGTGACAAGCAATTGTGAGCATTGCATGTGCATTGCACATTTGCTCTTTGTGCAATTCCAAAAGGCTCCCCAACGGATACTGGCTCAACCAGGATGCCGCAGAAGGAGGGATGTGTTAGCATTGGCGCGTTAGCGATTAAAGAGCAGATTCTTAAACCTGGTGTATGCAAAGTGCCGTAGCGCATCGCGAGTGGTGCCTAGTGCAAGAGCCCATGCTCTGGTGGTGCCATCTCGTGACTTTCAACATCAAGTGCGGGAGACTTGAGACCTCCCTGAACACACTCCAAACGAACATGTGGCATCACACTAAATATGTCTTAGGTTCCATGAGACGTTTCTTCATTTGCTTCATCGGGACTACATGCCTTAAAGCGACATACCATAGATCATTCACACTCACTTCACAGCGTAGCTCTTAGCTTACGAATGTTTTGTTTGTGTTACTTTTGCGTGCACTTACATTTATGCTATTTTGAGAATAAACATTTAGGTACTATTTTTTTCTGAATAGGGTCCATGGCTATTACATTGAGGCCTTTGCTCTTCGCTTAAATTATCAAATGAAAAGCACACCATGTAAACCGTATGGGCATATGCTGTGAGTTTTTTTTCCTTTTCGATAACGACAAAAAGAATTAGGGAACTAGGAAGTAGTCAAGAAAGTTCAGATTCAGAGATATCATACGGAATCAAGATATAGGAAGACAAGTTATACTTACCCAGCAATAAACACATTGGCGTAACTCGCATTGAGTGATTCGCAGGTCAACCGTACGCAGGGGCTTGTAAGTGCGAGGCTTTTGCCATCTTCAATTCTATATTTCCCATAGTGGCAGAGTTCTACAACAGGAAGGCAATTTGTTCATCATGTCGTTTTTCTAGAGAGAAAAATAATATTTTCCATTGTACAGTGCGGTCAATTGTGCAAGCTACACCCTGATATGAGGCTCCCGCTCCGCTGATGCTTTAGTGGCAATGGCCAGCTGAAGCTATGTCAGTGCACTACACAGATGCCTACAAAGGTGCCAGAATTTTCAACCGCAATTGGTATGTCTTGCAAAGCCGAGCTCTACAAGACTCGCCTAAGAGAAAACTTTGCTCCTGCTCTGCATTTGAGTGTTCCTTTTAACAATGTATGTCACTGTAAAATAATGTTTTCATCATTGGTTACACGACAACGGAAAAAAGAAATTTCAGATAAAAAGAAATTGTGATTAAACTTGAACTGCAACACGTAAGATGCCGCCTTTTATACCTGTGTTTAAACATAGCAGTAACTAAGCGTAGTCATTGCCACGACTACAACAATATTCATGTCACACACGGGGGTAATCTGTTGTAGTCGGAAAAAAAGGTTGTTTTATGATCTCAGAGAAAAAGCAGGACGTCAACTAGTTTCAGCTTTCGCTGCGTGCGAAACAGAATGCACTGTTGAAAGCAATAAACTCCTCTAGCTATTCGCAAGTGCTGAAAGCCTCATGAAGTGAATAGGTGACGGCGATTTGCAATATAAAAAAGTGTACAAAGCAAACCATCACTTGCTGCTCAGAAAAGGTTCTCAGTTAAGGGGACAATAAAGAGCAACGGTTTCTTTCTGAAATCGGAAATGTCGTTACTTCGATTTCACTTTTTCCGAAGAACTTCCGCATATTTCAACCATTTGGCAAAGGTAATGCTCTTGAAACTTTCAGGTTAAGCCCTTTCAACACAGTTAGTTCTTCGTGATAATGAGAATAAAATTGACATAGGAATAAAAATTGTTTGGAGCGCATGATATGGAAGCTTACCAAGTCGTGACTGGCAGTCTACCGCTATCCTTGAAAAGGGACGTGTAATATTAATGCATTCCACCCATAATAGCATACATAGGGAGCCGTAAATTAGAAGTCACAAAGAATCTTCAGAAAAGTAAAGGACCGCGCAAAGAGTGATGGAACCAAAAATGTTCCGCGTAGCTTTAAGAGACAGGAAGTTGATCAGCAGTGTGCATCAGAGAACAGGCGCGGGTAAACTATATTTAGTAACAAAAAGGAATAGAGTTGAGCTGACCATGTAACGCGTAAGTTAGATAACGGTGTTCTTTGATCTACAAAATTTCTGGGGCCAACAAAAGGGAAGCGCACTCGAGTACAGTAAGAACTAGGTGGTATAATGTAATTAGGAAATGTTTCGGCATATGAATGGGTCATCTGGCGCAAGACAGGGGTAATTGGTTATTGTTTGGAGAGGCTTTCGTCCAACAGATTGCATAAATTGGGTGAAGATAATAATGCGTTTCCATGATTATCCAACATTTTACCATACCCTAATGGTTGCCATGTAAAATCCCTGACTTCACTGCGAGCTGGTGTGTACAAAATGGCGACGTTGCCACTAGCGTATTCTTTTTTGTCTCTCTTTCTAGTTCGCCCTAGTCTGGCCTCTTTGCGGGTTGATGGATTAATTAGTGCTGTTTAACACGCCAAAAATCAACGACGTTAGGAGAGTCGCCATAGTTGAGGCCTTCTGATTATTTGACCAGCTGGAGTTCTTCTAGGCACGCCTAAATCTATGTACGCGAAAGTTTTCCACTTCGAAACTGTCGAAAGGCAGCCGCTGGTGCCAGACAGAAAACCCTCGACCTCAGCGTCAGCAGCAGAACGCCAAAATTTCTGATTCGTTGGTCTCGTAATGAAAATAATTGTATTTCTCAAACGCCAAAACCTCATTTACCGATGCAACTTAACTATATTCTTGTTTTCGTTAACAAAAGTTCTTCCATTGCCCGGGTTTAAAACCACCAACAATCGCTTACGCTGGGCAACCTTCACACGAGCTCGTCAGTTCACTAGCCAGTCTGCCCAAGGGTGGCAGTTGGTCCGAGTTCAATCCGCGGGTGAGATCAAAATTTTCCTCACACTTGGATGTCTCTAATGAGTGAGAGTGCTTTTGCTTCATTATGTGCTGTCTGCTAGGCGTTCGCGTTTTCAAACGCGTAGCTTTTGTGCGAAAGTGGTCAAGGCTGACAAGTCACTCCTTCGATATGCCACTAAAACCTCTGGTTGAGATCCTAGCATGCTATTGAAGCAAACTGTTGTCTGTGTTTCTCCCAATGGCGGAGTGCTGACACCCATGTACCGAGGGGCACGTAATATTTAGCAGCGGTTACGCAGAGTAAGGAAGTTAACAAAGCCCGTTGAAACGCACACGCAACATGTGCACTGGTTAAAAGGTTCTAACTATAATGGCGTGCCGTGAGCAGTTGTCATATTTCAAGTATTCCTATATATGAAAACAAAAGAAATCAACCAAATACGATAAATTAGGGTATGCACGTTGAGTTATATCGGCTCTGCCGTTGGCTTTACCATGAAGAAAACACGGCTGGAATGCATAGCTTAACGTACCTTGGTGCAGGCGCACTTCTTCAACTCCTACAGCTTCTTCTGAAAGGTCCGATAGCAACGACGCCACCAGAAATGTGCAAAAAAGGCATGCAAACAAACCTCGCATGTTTGCTGTCCCTAATGATATGCAATTACACGGTAGGGTTCAACTTAAGATCAAATTAAATGAACTGGTCGCATTCGGCGGAAACCTGTAGCCTAGTGCCTTCTGCAATAGTCCTTTAGTCAAACTGCTTGCAGCGACCGCACGGACAAATGTTAGCTATACCTCTTTGTATGCTAAAGAAATAAATGTGCCATTAATTATTGTTCGCGAACTGAACGAAAAGTCGCTGCTGGGCCTGCTGTATGTGTAAAAAAAGGACATGCTAGAGCAACGCTTTAGACAACGACGAAAGTACGAAGAAGACACTACCCATTTACGTAGTTGTGACCTGCGAAAGAACCGACCAAAGAATGGCCCATTTCTTTTTTGCATTATTTTGTAATGAATGTGCGCAATATACCTTTCAATTTTCGTTCATTATTACAAAGAAGACCAAGTGCGCATAGTGACCGAAGCCTTCATATAATACCGCTACATACTGGTGCACTCTTTTTTGTTCTTTCTAACTATATGCGTCCGCAGAGACCGCACTACAATAGCTTATTTTTCTTTTTCAGCTACATTGGCTGTTCCCTTAAGCGTGTGTGCCTCGACTTTACAATTGCAGCTCTCCGATCCAAAGCAACGCTCCCTCCTTTCACGTTCGGTACAGTGCAGACAATTTGACGTGCAAATACACGGTAAGCTGTGCATGGTATACTTAGAAGAACGTGATTGGGAAGATAAGGAATCTTACAACAATAAATCATGCTTGCGCTTCCAAATTAATACAGTGACATTTTGATTCTGCACGCAATAATGTTTATTGCACTAGTCAGAAAGCACGCAGAATAACGGCGCCAAACGCATTAGTAGAAGATTAGTGCACACGCACCAATGCTGAAGAAGGCCTAGTTGATTGCTGGCAGTATAAATCAATGTGTGGTCTCTCTTCACCGTCTTTCTCGATGGTTTGCGAGGTACTTGTGTCACCGAAGATCACTGCGCTATTGACGAAATGCGCATTTTCGTCCTGCAGGTTCAACACAGTTTCACTTAGACTACCGCAGCGCGTGGTATCTGCCTCATTGTTTACTCTTAACTGAACCCATCTTGGTACAAATCAGTTCCTTTTACAACGTATTTCCCGTAATTTGCTATTGTTTGGTTTTCAGATGGTAAAACCCTATTACTTCTTAGTACTAAACTCCTAGCAATAAAGGGCAAAGACGCGATGTACAGGAATAACGGGTAAATGAGTTGTTGTCCATGATTATCCTGGTGTGATTTCTTTATCTTTTCGTTAAAAATTCATTAAACTTTTTTCCATGTTTTCTCCTAGCTCGTGTTTCCTGAGAAATCAAGGCTCACAGCCAGTTGCCAACGACTGCTTACAAGGGCATACCAACTTATGGTTTTGTCTTTAGTCATAACTTATGTTTTGTCAAGGAACAGCAGTTCTTTAACAAAACCTACGTACACCTCCCTTGCACTTTTGTTTTGCTTTTGCACCTTGGACTTCATAAAGAATAAACAAAAAAATTCGTAGCCCTTCCTCTGTCGAGGAAATGGGAGTAAGCGAAGCTTGGTCGTGTGTTTCTTCGGTGTTCCTCCGAAAACATTGCCCTGACGAGTACCACGTTTGCTCGAACCACAAACGGTCACACGCACTACAGCTGTCTCTGAAGAAACTCGCGTTGAAACCTGGCCGTCGTACCGGGGAAGTTGGTGCTGGCTTGCCGATGCGTTCAACACCTTTGTCGGGTTCCTGGAGGGCTAGACGACTTTGACATGTGGCCTCCGCATCGCGTACCCGCAACTCAGGGTCGGCGGCTCTTCGCTGACGTTTGGCCTGCGCTTCGGTGACCCTCACGCTAAAATCGGCAAGTCAACGACGAGGCCTTTCCCGAGCGCTTTTACGATCAAAGAGACTTCCAACGAGATTGGTTTACATTGTTGGTGCAGTATATCCTTCTGCCTTCCTTTTAGAGAACTGTATACAATAATAATTGTAGTTTGTATTCTTGGTGTTGTGCTTGCAGTAGCGGCTATGCCTGTTTTTGCAGCTATGTAAACACCTTACGCACGTACATTTTATACATGTAATAAATACCGTGATAGGAAAACAAAGTGGGAGTATAGCGTCGTGGTTAAGAAGCTCGCCTTCGGACCGTGGGTACCCGGGTGCGAATCCCGCCTAGCCAGGAAAGTTCATTTTGTTTTATTTATTTCTCTGGCTCTCTGTCTGTATCTCTTTCTCTCTATGCACCTCCTCTCCTTCCATGCTCTGATCTCACTCTCTCCCAACTCGGTGATGCTGCGCACGACAACGAGACCAACCTAGCGAGGCTTGAGCAGCTCCGTTGTAAAAGTACACTCTTAGTCAAGCCCCGTATAACTTATTTGACATATGCGGTATATTCTGGTTCGAGCGCAACGTACTGCATATAGACGGACTTTCAAGCGGTATTATGCGTGACAATGTCTGCGGCAGCAGACTAAGTCCCCTATATGCGGCCGCAAGCGGACGCAACGTTTATATGCTGTAATGCAAATTTGGCGCCCAAAAAGCGCGCCGAATCGTTTAGAAAGTGTTGCAAAGCGAAAGCAGCAAGGAGCGGTGAGGGAAATGCTGTGAGGGAGAAAGAAAAGCGAAATAGAAAAGGAGAGAACGAAGAAAAAGAAGTCGTCGCCTCTGCGCTTTGCTTCGATGGCAGAGGAGACGGAAAGACTACGCCAGCCAGGATAGACGACGCAGTCTTTAAGCCAGCGGATGAGGCGATTGTTTAAGGCGGCAATTATCGTTATACCTTTGTACCGCCGACGTTATGCGACTGTGTTCGTGTTGCAAAGTCATCTGGCCACGTCGATAAACGCTCTCGGTGATATCAGTGATGTTCAATTTCGCCGATGTTACCGGAAATTACAAGAAGTCAGTGCAACTTCGACAATTCGTGGCAGTGCGATCATGCGGAAGTTACACGGGCGATGAGCGGCGGCGGGCCGCCATGTGCGCTGGACCGGCGGGCCCAGGAGTGCGAGTTGTAGAGCAGCGAACCTATGTCAATTCGGTAAGTCGATTTTTGCTTCCCATAAGCTAAGCTTACTAAATGATTAATTTCTACGACTGCATTATTATGAGCCAGCAGTTAACGAATCTCAGCGATTTAAACATCTGAACATGTAGCACTAATGCGGACACGCGCATTGAAGTTTTGGTGTGTGAACTAGATATAACTGCAGGCGTAGTTCTGTTTCAGTATTCTCCAATTGCATTATTGCTGGCAATATTAGTCTTGCGTAGCCAGGTGTTCTTTCTTTGAAAATTCATGCGCCAACTTTCATTAAGGCTGGCGTTTTATAGCACCAGAGGTAAACGCGTGTAGCACAATAACCATTAATTCTTACATTTGTCAAGCAAAGCTTGTATTGTCTCACACGTGTCGGTGCCGTTTTAGGTGTGACCGCAAAAAACTCTCACTCTCAAGTCGCGTGAAAATAAAATTGCTCGTCGGGCTGCGGATTTGAACCACCGACCTCCGGGCTGCGAGACCGCCAAGCTAACCGATTCAGCCAATGTCTGTTCATCATCATCATCATCAGCCTATCTTTATGTACACCGCAGGACAAAGGCATCTCCCTGTGATCTCCAATTGACCCTGTCTTGCGCTGGATGATTCCAACTGGGGCCTGCAAATTTCCCAACTTCATCATTCCACCAAGTTTTCTGCCGTCCTCGACTGCACTTCCCTTCGCATGGTATCCATTCTGTAATTCGAATGGTCCACCGGTTATCCATCCTACGCAATGGATGGCCTGCCGAGCATTTTTTTTCTCCTAATGCCAATCAGAACATCGGCTATCACGTTTGCTCTCTGATGCACACCGCCCTCTTCCTGTCTCTTAACGTTAGGCTTAACTTTTTTTGTTCCATCGCTCTTTGTGCGACCCTTAACTTGTTCTCGAGCTTCTGTGTTAACCTTCAAGTTTCTGCCCTTCATTTGTTAGCACCGGCAGAATGCATTAATTGTACACTTTTCTTTTTAACGACAGTGGTAAGCTCCCAGCCCGGATTTGGTAATGACGGTAGTATGCACTCCAACCCAATTTTATTCTTCTGTAAATTTCCTTCTAATGATCAGTGTTCCCTTAGAGTAAATGACCTAGATAAACGTACTCCTTTGCAGACTCTAGAGGCTGACTGACGATCCTAAATTCTTATTTCCTTCCCGGGCTATTGCACATTGCCTTTATCTTCCGCATAATAATCTTCAACCCCACTCTTACACTTTCTCGCTTAAGGTCCTCAATCGTTTGTTGTAATTCGTCCCCATTGTTGCTGAATAAGACAATGTCATCTGCCAACCGATGTTGCTGAGATATTCGCCGTTGATCCTCACTCCTAAGCCTTCCCAGTCTAAGAGTTTGAATACTTCTTCTAAGCATGCAGTGAATAGCATTGGGGAGATTGTGTCTCCTTGCCTGACCCCTTTCTTGATAGGTAACTTCCTACTCTTGTTGTGGAGAGTCAAGGTAGCACTGGAATCCGTAGCCGAACAAAAATTTAGGTAGCCCAATTTGGCTATAAATAGCCCAATCTGGCAACACTGCACGCACCGCTGCGAGAGAAGAACGACGTCACCAACCGCAGCCAATAGCGCGCCAGACATTCCTTCTACCCTTGATTCCTCACACTTGGCGCGTGCGCACTCCCCGCAGGCTGTGCTACGTGACACCCATGCTGCGAAAGAACCAGACGTTCCCTTTCGTCTTGCTCCCTCACATTTGGCGCGTGTGCACTCCACGCCGACGCTGTGAGGGTTTCTGTACAGAGTTCACCATACTGTTGTTATTGGTGGGAAGTTTCGTAAGCGTGGCTTGACTAAATAAAGTTCATTGGAATTCTCAGTGTCCCACATCGGTTACCAATGTCTTCTAAGTTGTTTTCACAAAAATAGCTTTAGGTCTGTGGCTGGCATACCTATGGAAGAGTTGCCAGCTCTCGTTGCACTGTATGTGGCAGTTTCATCTGCAAGCATGTTGCCCTAAATTCCTCTGTGTCCACGCACCCAACCTACTTGATGTGTCAATTATAAGTATATACTTTGCATAGGAGTGAATATAGCTCAGTGAGTACAGGATTTTTGTCGTTCTTGAATGACATCAGAGATGCTACGACAGATAGGGAGTCTGTGAATATACTGGCTTTTTGTAGCTTTATTTCCTTTCTTCTTTAACAGCAGATAGTATTGCGTAAGCCTTTGCGGTGAAGATGCTTGTTTCCGGGTGCAGGACGTTGGATTCTGAAAACGATGGGCCGATGGCTTCATACGAAACACCGGCATGTGACTTTGAAGCATCTGAGTAAAATTCTGTGCATGAGTATATACATGGACTGTAGTTCCAGGAAATACATTCTTATATGCGCCTCCGGAGCATGCTTTGTCACCTCTACGAACGATGTATCGCATTCTATGAGCTGCCACTGCCACGGCGGCAATGGCTTCGCTGGTACAGTAAGGTTTTGCTGAAGAATGTGAACTCCCGTTTCCTCACAAAGCTTTCTTACGCGCAGAGAAAATGATTCTCTAGCTGCAAGTCGATTATCAAACAGCGTTGCAGATGTCATGTCGTTTAAGATTACGTAAGAGGGATGGTCGCGGTTCGCGTTAACTTTCAGAAAGTAAACGAAACTAGAGTACGACCTCTGAAGATGAAGCGACCACTAGTTAGCTTCAACGTAGAGCCTCTCTACAGGACTCGTCCTGAAGGCACCGGGCGCCAGGCGGATACCTAGAAGATGGGGATCAAGCATCGTTAAGGCGGTTGAAGTGGCAGACTGGCACACCACGGCCCCATAGTCTAGGCGTCTATGTATAAGGCTTTTTACACGTCCATAAGGCATTTCATATTCAATATTCATTGTTTTAAGGCATTTCTGCTTAAGATAATTTAGGTGTAGAATGAAAGTTAGCTTTTTGTCCAGAATAATGCCCAAATATTTGTGATCTGTGTTCACAGGTATGCGCTGTCGATTTAACTCTATTTTGGGATCTGCGACCAATCCTCTCTTCCGTGTGAATAGAACACAGGAGGTTTTATTGAGATTAACTTCAACGGCATTTTCACTTGCCCATTTAGACATTTTCTTAAGATATATTTGGATGAGTCGCTCACAGATTGCGAGGTTACATGACTTGAAACCGATCTGTACATCATCTACATATACGGAATAAAACATGCCGTGAGGTATTGGTGACCGCAAGGAATTCATTTTTATGATAAAAATCGTACAGCTGAGTACGCCTCCCTGCAGCACCCCAGTATCCTGTGTAAATGCTCCTTAATTATATTTCGCTATTCTTTATTAAGCGAGATGGTTCTGTAAAAAGGAAATATACAAATCTGCATTCGGTGAAAGAGATACAGGATCCCATCAAGGAAATAAGATACCGTTGGGATGGAACATAACGTCTAATGTGTAAAGTGCAACGTTTGCTAACCCATATATTTGTCAAGTGGTATCCGTACCGCTTTCACATTTGTATTCATCCTAGAGGAAAAATAAAGTCTGGCACCTTGTAGCACAACATTTGGCCTGCATTTTTAAAGCCGGCAGTATCCCTTGATACTCTCTTAGTTTCGCGGTTTCTGCCAAAAAGAAAAACAACAAAAAGGATGGCTGCCATAGCGTGTCGACAGAACTCGGTCAGCACTGGGTTTGGGCGAGTCGAATTTTAAATTTTAGTAAGCCTTTCTCAGTATCATGTATCTTATATTGGTTTTGTTCAGCGACTTGAACAAATGCTCTACGTCTATGACCTATATTTTTTTGTTCTTTCTATCTAGAAGTATTCACACAATGCGTGTTGAAATGGTGATTGTGCACTCCTTGTGTTGCTTCTGTTTTGTTAAAATCAAGAAGAAATTGGCGATACCAGGTGGCAGCACTGGTTGTCTTTGTTATCCACTTTTTTGGCACTGAACAATGGCATATTCTTCGGAAGATGGATGAAGGAAAAGCAAACTCCTTTCGCATGTGCTCGGTTGGGCGCGTCGAAACAAAGGTTTTTTTTGTGACCTCACGCTGCACGGTATGACCTAGCCTGCAGCGCATGAGGGCAACAACTAAATGGGTTCTATGAACCTTGTTGTCGCAATTACCTAGTGTTGCGCCCAGCGAGACACATTTCATTGGATCAAATCTTCCATCTTGCCTTAAGCCAATATGCTCGCGATGTCCCGAAGTGCGGAAATTACTTCTTTGACATTGTTCCTGTCAGTGGCAATGTTAGTGCAGGCAAGGTGGTATAACCCAGTTCCTCTCGTAAATGGTAAGACTGTTCATTGGTTTATTTTTTATTCATTTTTGTAATTGCGCATTGAATTGTTATCTGAAGAGAACATCCAAGCGTCATTGTGAGCAGGAGGCAACAGAAGAATGCTGTTAAACATATTACGCATCTAGCTTTCAAAATCAGAGGCGAATATTACCACCGCCTCACACTAAACTGAACAGAACTGAGTCCGTTGCTTGGAGGCGATTACAAACAGAAACCTATGTGAGTCCCGTGCAGTTAAAGACTTTCTACCCCGAGATATACGCCAGCGATATATGCAAGCTATGCAAGTCTGCTAGAGCCACCCTTCAACACATGTTGTCGGATGCAAAATATATCAAGAAAAAATGGCAGTCTCCCCGGAAAATCTGCGGGCGCGGTGGTCGGCCACGCTGCTCAGCTCAGCACTCCAAGACCAACTTTGGGCCATCCAGCGAGTCATGGATGCCGTGCGGGAGCAAAAGCTCCCAGTGGCCATCTAGGTGGCCCCAGGCCCGGGCCTCCCAATCGCCGGATTTCAAATAAAGTTATGTCACTCACTCACTTTCCTCTGTAGAAGAAGCTGTTGGTGCAAATTTTGCTTTTCAGAGCTGAGGTACAGCATACCATTAGCATAAATAAAATGCGAGAAGGAAACAACTGATCAGAATGCCTGTTACGTGTAACTAAATATAATTGCTCGGTATATTCTTTACGTATCGAGTTTCTCTACACGACGTAGTCCAAAATGTGCGTTTTATAATCTGGATTTCATGAGAACGTCTTACAGTAGTCTTTGAAATCTTTAGCGATTGAATTGATGCTGATATGTAGGGCGTGTTGCTTCAGCCAATGTCAGGCACCTCATTTATACGAGACTAGGTAAACACAGCGCCCAACCTTACCACTCGAGTTGTAATCATTCACAAAGCTTTACAGCACTTCGACAAATTGGGGAATGGCTAATATAGTGGTTGCGCACGTGCGCTCACGTTAAATCGACAATGCGGGCCTATGCGAATTGATTGTTTTGTAATATTTGTCTCAGAAAGCATTGAATTTAGACCACACTAACACTGTTGATTGCTGCACACCTTGGTACAAATGTATAGATACAAACTGGAAGGCAAGAAAAAAAAATACGAAACAAGTGAGTACACACGTAAGTCTAGCTTATTTGGAAGCAGGAAAGCCCATTGCCACGTGTGTTAAAGCGAAGCTGTCTTTACCAAATTATAAAGACCAAACGAGTAAATACTTGTGAAAGAAGAAATTTTCGATCGCACATGCACAACAAAAATTATATTTATTACCGTGTTGTTTTGAACCTGGCAAAATATGATTTTGCATGAAAGAAACCTATCACTTGACTGGATTATACTTCACGAATAATAAGCGTCCTCTCAGGCTGAAGTATTTAAGGAATCTTACACTTTTTTAAATGTTAACGTCCTTGACGGCCGCCCTGTGGCCCTGACATAGGTGGCCACGTACCTTCCGGAACGTAACATCATAAATAACATCTGATTTTGGTAATGTTATTTTTTCGTGGGCGCAGTGATCGCGATCAATTTCGTGCTGGCTGTGAATGAAAAGCGCGCGATCGAATGCATTCCCAGTATTCACTGAAACACGCCATTCTCAGTTAAGCACTATCAAATGTGTTTTTACCAGCACTGATCATAACAGTCGAGTTGAAATCATTTGTCTTCTCACGGCAATAATTTACTGTGTGCCGCCCTGTATTATCCTTACAACTGAATCTCTCTGTCACTTTCGCAGGCAGTTGCATCATCAATACGACTGAAGTTCCTCTCGGTACTTCTGTTGACCTCAGCGACCCCTGCGTGTGTTTGTACTGCAATCGACTTAATATGACTCATGGCGATTTAGTAACCATTACGTAAATACCTTTTTACGTTTCTGTGTTTTCCCTTATATTTCTTGACATTGCTCTATTTCCTTTACTTTTAGAGTTTTTATTTATCGCAGTCTCTTTTTTTATTTTATACTCCATATTGATTTACAACGATTGCCGTCGAACATCTTTATAACTAACTGCCTGCGGCCTACAATATCATTCGTTATGCAGGCGTCTTTGTTGGAAAAGTCGAGCACAGCACAGCTTCCAATAGAACGCGGACAGAATTATTCGTTCGTCATAGAGGCATTTTCGCTGTACACGCGTTCGCTGTACAGATAGTCGACTGTATATTTGTTTAAATATTTATGCATTCATTATATTACATAAATATTGACCCATTACATTGATTTAAAATGTACACTTGACTAGTCCACACTTCTGAAAAGTAAAATTATTTTGCCTAAAAGCTGTAGCACAGAAAATATGTATTTTGTCGTTTTTTTAATTTTAGTTCGTAGCTCCTTTTCGTAACAGTTATAAAATGGGAACGAACAGACGGCAGATAAGCGCTGCATTACTGGTGTCATTCACGCATCTTTCTTGCCTCCGTTGGCTAAAGAGGATAGTAAACTGGGCAAGTCAGTAAAGATTCATGTAATAAAAGTAGCAAGATAACCTACACCGGATGTAAGAAACACGTCGCACCACCGAGAAAACAAAACACTAAGTAAACTTGATTGCACCGACCCGTGTAGAAGACTGGCCACATTAGTCTTGTGTGTCGTGGAGTTCTTTGATGACGTGAAGCTCCGGTGGGCACAACGTTGAGCACTGCACTGCCATGTACTGCACCGTCATGCAATACAAGATTAGCCGGAACGCATGCAAGCCCCTGATGAGGCGGATGCAATGTGAAAAGTTGACACAGTGAAGTCACGAAGACGACGTATGACACTTCATAAGCGATGATTGGAGGCTAGATGTTCATATTACGTACGAAAAATACATATAACCATTTATGCTTTCTAAATTATTTGTGTCACATTGGCACATAGCCATGCTGCAGGATTGGGAAAGAATGGACGTATAATCGGTGACCAATAACCCCTACTGGTACTAATGACTAACATAGAAAAACCAAGAAAAATAATTGAAGACGTTGAATATCATGCGCTAATACGATATGAAGTCTGTTGGATTTAGATGTACGTATGTGCCAGTATTTTCAATGCACAATGTAATAATTACATACACAATGAGCCAGTCACGTGCATATGCTGAAAAAGGATGGAGCAGCTTAATCATAATGTGCCAAGCTTGCATGCTAGCCTCGTACCTTTATGTGATCATGTTTAGCTTGATTATCAGAATATTGATGCTCTGTGTAGCACTGTTTCATCGGGTGAAGTTTTATCCATATAAAGAGCCTGCTCGCAGAGTCATTCCGTGAAAGAAGCGCGGGAGAAGAGGCAAACGAAGGTTGACTTTCAATTAAAAGAAATCAAAATTCTCATTACCAAAATCTAACCTAGCATTTCACATTGTGAAATGTAACTTAACGAGTCGTTGTTTAGATGACGATGAGCGCATTGCGCCACATACATGGTGACCATTTTTAAGTTTTTAGTGTTTTTAAAAATCACCCTGTTGCATATAACATATTTCTAGTACTTGAGCTTGATTATCCAAAGATGCATGCATGATAAATCGAAGAGTATCGCGGTCACCTTTGTGAGGCTTATTCGAGTCCCTCACTGTAATCTCAAGGGATGCGCGGACTACGTAAAACCGTTGACTGTGGTCTTCGAACGTCCATTTTTAAATGACAACGTTATCATAATAACAGATACGGATTTCCCATTTCAGCCCGCGGCGTACTATGTGCATAAACCTCACAAATGTAGCAGGGGCATTATGCAAACCAAGCGTTCGGACAAAAAGATCACAAGGACCATCTCGATTTATAAACGTCGGTTTGTCCTTGTCTGCTGAATGCATAAAAATTCGCTAATATCTTGCTTCATCTGAGCAAGACAACAGGAAAATGCAAAACCGAATGTACACATTCGATGACAACGCCAATGCGAGGAGGCGGGTTTATGTTCAGCTTTGTAACATAATTAAGCCACCGACAATCTGCGCATAACCCTTGCGACCAGTCCTTCTTTCAAAAGACAACAGATGCGGCCGAAGGCCGGGCCAGGTACTCTTGAATATTCTTCCTTGTTGAAGTTTTTGTGATATGTTGAGGATTAATTTTACGGTAGCCTAGTTTAGGTTCATTTTGTTCTCTACCTGATAGAAGGGGAGCATCTGGTATCATCTAACGCGTCACTTGTTCGTAAATGTGGTATCAGGACTTCTTCCCGGGCATTCTTTGATAAGTTATAGAATGCGAACAAAGACGTGTCACTTTTGCGAAAACAGATACCGACTTACTGTACTTTCTAGGGACATGACGTCACTATGGCAACGCGAGGGCTGAAATAAATGCGTTGCCTTCACTTGCGAACGCTATGACAGTGTTAGTGTCTCATGTCAAGGAATTTTGAATATTGCGCTCTTGGCTATCCGCTGAACTTCTCCGCAGTGCACCGTACTAATTAAATAGTCAGCACTAGAAAAAGATATTTGTGAAGGCCCCCTGAATTTCAACGTCTTTCAGCTAGCAATGTCGTGAAGCTCAGGCCTTTTATTACCATGCGTATTTAAGAAACGTAGTCTTAACCTGTTTGCTGCATTAGAGAAGAATTTTTGTCTGGAATAAAACAATGCTTTAGCGCAACAGTATCATTACGAATGAGGGCCATAAATAAAGGTGTTTTTAGAGCGCCGTACCCTGTCAATGTTGCTACCGAAAGGTTGCTGAAATTCATGCAGCCTTTGGAAATATAATTTTGAGAATAGCTGCCCATTAAGTTACGCTGGTGAATTGCGGTGAACTTTGACAGGTGGCCGAACGTGCAATTTACACAATAACTTTACCATCCACAATATGGGTGTTCCATACCTCACAGAACAGACACCGCGTGGTAAAGTACATTTTAACGCAGTTCTATGGGATCGCCTCTACTGAAACATCATTGTGGTCAGCGTCGACACCACAGATATGTAGGAACACGAACTGTGGGGCTTGCTGTCAAAAGTCTCTCCTCAATGAAGGCGCCAGTATATGGAAGACGCGAAGGTTTCTCAGCAAAAGCAGACAATATAAAAACCCATGATCACTTCACTATTTCTTGGGAAATCGATAACCGTGATCGCGCCAAGTGTGGAGTTGACAAGAAATGCATGTTCTGCCCGACACACTTTAGCACCGAATATAACACACGGTGGCATCTCAAGAGCACAGTGACTCCCCACTCAAACCTTTGCACAGTTCTTCTAACAGAACATCAATTTATGACCGAATCGTGTCTTAAAACCAGAACCTGTGATACAGAATATCTGCTCCGTTGGTAAATGCATACCTAATGTGGGAGCTCCATCTATAAGAACATGCATCTTATTCTGCAACACAAAAGCAGGCAAAGGCTTGTCTGTGTGCCGAGAAAGGAGTCGAGTGACCTCCCCTTCATCGGTCGTGCAGGTTAGTCCGCCGGTGGAGATGAAGTGATATGGCGATGGCGTGACGTTGGCGGCGTCAAGCTGCGCGCTCAGACCGGTGAATCCCTCCAAAAATTTTTGAAGTCTATATTCTTAAAGAGTGTTTGAAAGCAATGATATTTGTCTTGAAACTTGTACTTTCAGTACTTTTACAATGATATTTCTCGTGTCGACTCATGCGCCGGGGAAAGCCAGGGGTCACTCGCACTGTGGTGGGGGAAAGCAACGGCACTTCGAGTAAATGCGCATTGCGTGTCCTTGCACTCCACAATTGAAGGACACAGGCAATTTCCACGCCACTCCAAACCTTGCTCGAGATTAACGGTACTGGAACTTCAGGTAATTGTTGCGTGACACATCGCAAAAATATGGATAATCTGGTTCTATTCTCTGCAGTCTTCAAAGTACGCGCCGTTCATTTATGCAGGCGGTGGGCCATGTGGCGGACATGTGCAGTGAACTTACGCAATCAGGACTGTAGCAGGCTCCCTTTGATAAAGTTCTTTATGCATAATTTGCCGTGAACTTCGCTGAAGTCTAAAGTTTGCTAAACAAAAGTCTTACATCAACACTTGTTGCACTGGTGACGTCTGCCAGTCGACCAAGCTGGTGTCGAGCAGCGAGCTTTACGTGTCTCTACCTTGCATCCGGGTCTCATGATGTCGATTGTACACGAAGTTTTATGCTTATAAGGTAGCGGCAAATGTTCTCAGTAATTTTCGTGAGACGTCCGACCTTGTCTTTTTCTTTTGTAATTGAATTACAGAATTTGTCACCTCAAATATCTCTTGTTTGCGCATTCAGCACGTCTAATCTAAATAGTCAACGTGGTGCATCGACCTCTAGGTAGCGAGATTGTTTTCCATGGCTGAGTTGCACCAGTATTTTTTTATTGCATTTACAAAATTATAATATGTTCCCCAATTTTATCGCGCTTTTCTAACCTCATTAACAGGGTACCTTTGCGGAATAATGCGAAATTAATCAGCTATGTGAACGAATTACTGGCGTTATATTGGCTCACCCGGTGGCGGTTGTTCAGACATTTCTGAACGTCATTGATGGCTTTCGATCAAAACTTCCTGACTCCCTGTAATGTCATGGAGTGCTCAAACAAGGCCAGGCTTGGTCGTTTTAGGCTTCATCACAGTAGGAAGTAGTGAGAAACCGGTGATTCGGCAGCTTTGGAAGAGCTACAGGAGATTGTGCTTCTATCTTTGCTTTTCAGACTTCCTACTGCTTTACTCCTCACATTCACCAATAGCCTTTTGATGACAGGTGTTCGTTTCAGGTGACATGAACAATAATTGTAGCAGGCGAAGCTATTGCTCTACTTGGAGTTCCGCCAAATCTTATTCTCCTTAATCCGTCAGTGAATGTAGCTTAGCAATATGCCCAACATAACTGGTTGTCAACAGTGATATATTTGAAGATATTTTGTTAGTGCGTTCAAGGTCTATAATAATTATGACTTGGAAAAGAGGCGCTCCACTAAAAGGGCGCGCCTGCGACATTCCGTCATGAATATTGAACACAAGCGATGAAGGCACGGAACAAGTTATGGTAGAAGGGCGCAAATTAACAATTTTTCAGTGAGTAACATTCCATTATGCTGGCAATTTCCTGCGGCAACTCGTAGTTCATATCCCCAACTACGTAAATATACCCGACGTGCAGGAGTGGCAACAAAAAAAAATGGAGGACACTTAAGCTTCACCTTTAAAAGCGGAACGCGATATCGTTATCGGGCCCGTTCGCATCGCATTACATTTTTCTTTGTGAGTAGGCTTCACTGAAACGCAGAACGTGTGAAAGCCAGCTAATTGACCAAGCTTACACCCATCCCCTCAAAGTCCGCTTCACTTCCAAACACAAATTCATTACCTGGAAGACATTTTTCAGGGGCCTTATAAGCCGTCTAGTACCAAAATGTGAAGGCCCTAGGATGTTTTAAATTCCTTTATAAATTGTTTGCTGTTGCCCCGTAGCGCGCGCGTGTCCAAGACGCATTGGGCATGGTTAAGTCCCAGTTAGACCTGCCGAGGACGTGAGCGCCATCTGGCTGGTGTTTTAGCAAGTAACTTACCCGGGCGCGCCGCTGTTTTATGGTACAAATGCTGGAACAGGGGCTTTGCTAATTGAATTTCCTCATAACAGAAATATGTTTTCTGGTGCATTCAAGTCACAATCCGACGCTATCATATGTGCAGGTTGGTGTTAGGTCGTACTTTAGAAATTCCATTTTTCTTCTCTAACGCCTTGCGCCACATGGAGGGCCTGCATGGTCGGGGTGGTTCGGGATGATTTTCTTGGCCGCGCAATACGACACGGGGCTCCTAATGCTATGGCATTAGAACATACCAAGGGAGCGAAAAAAGAAGCGCATTCAATGACGCTGACTGCGGTTGAAACCGCTAGAGAATAATTTATTTATTTTTTGTACAATGTATCCCCCCGTCAAAAAGTTGTGTTATATTAATTTTTGCGTGGGACAGCACAGCAATGTAAGATAAATTTGAAATCTAACACCTCGAAATGACGCTTAATTCGCGAAAAGTTAGCACATATGAATATTCTACACACATAGACTGCGCACTTTGGCTTTCGTGCATCATTTACCATTGTTATCACATTTACAAGTTACGATGCGCTATAAACCTCACAATCTCTCGTTGCCGCTGCGAATATGTCGCACAATGTTCTAGGAAAATACCAGTGCGGACATGTGCCAATAAACCTTGGCGAGGGAGTGTGAAGAACATTGCAGCAAATGCAATGGCAAGCCGCACGCATAGCTCTGTTCTGCTAAAGGCCTAATTAACTGATCTATTATTGCAGCCGTTGAATGAATGGTAGGAGCGAGAAGCTCGGCCTATAGGGGGAGCAAGAAACTTGGTAGCTACATTTCATTATTTGTAGCTACTGTCAGATTTTATAGAAAACCCAATCTTATTGAAGACAGTTGTCGCGAGAGCAACTGGTTTGAAAATAGTGGTTTCCTCTTTCCATCAGCGCAATAGTTTCCGGTGCCTATAATTTTCCATAGTGACATTTTTCTCTTGATGTTCCAGATGCGTAAGTGTGGCCGCCAGGCCACCCTTCAAAGTCGTGCCCGGTGGAGTTGGGGTCTTTCCGGACTGTTGCCCGAGGATAATTTGCGACGACAACTTCCCATCCTCTTGGTATGCTTGAAGCTGCAGAGGATTATCGGACTCGTTTTTTCTTTCATTGTCAAACATAGAGAATGTACCGTGGCGTTTCATAACACATGCTTTCTCACCTAACATATCTCTGCGATGGAAGTACTGCACGTGGTATTCCGTTCAGCGTTCCGAATAACCAGCACAAAAATCCAGCAACTAGTGTTCTTTGTGGCCCCAGTTTTGTAATTGTTAACTTATGGAAAGTAAATAAACATATTAACATTTACGTGTAGGTAAAATATTAAAGCAATAAAATTTTATAAATGAACAGAAATGTTTTTTGTCAATGACTGCAGTTGTATTCGTTTCTGCAATACCTAGGTAAGTACGTCTCAAATTCTTGCCTGAAGAGATCACTATAACGCCGAAATTATTTTTAAACGGCGGAGTAGTAAGCAGATGGATTGGTTTTTTAGGGGACATTTTTTTGTAAAGAGTAGTTTACCGAAAACAAACTTTAGTCAACGAAATGTAAGTTTGCGCATATTACACGCCTATTTGGAAGCAGCGGCAGCCCTTTTTGACTGTCTTGCATACACTGGCTGAAGAAACACATCCGTACCGTTCGCCATAACTGATCATGATGTCATAACTGATCATGATGAGGCCATGATGTGATCATGAGGACCGTCCTAGTGTGGGACCATGGTTTCATTTGACTACTTGAGCGTGCACCTATATTCAGTAAACATACGTTATACATTTTGCGCCCATCAAGATGCTTGGTGGTGGCTGGCATCTAAGCCTCTACATCGAGCTCAGCAGCACAGCGTCATAGCGAGTAAGCTACCAGGGCGGGTATATTAGCATTTTTCAAAAACACGTTTTGGTTGACACTCACAGTCAGATGCACACCAAACCGCAACCCGTTTAAGAGCACGGAATCTAAGAAAGAAAATAAGGCGGTTCTCGCGCACTTTAGGAAATATTATTGTACGAAACACTTGACAAAAAAGCAGGCAGGTGGCTATAAACCATCCCTAAGGGTTCTGTGAAGCGTTAACAGATGGAGCTCCATCCTCGTATATGGTTATCCCAAGCCGCAGGCAGTGTGTGCAGAAGTAGGAAGGCGATGACTACAGCGATGACAATAGTATAACGGCGACGACGATTCCAGCAGGAGCGATTATTTTACTCGGGCTAAAGATATTGCAACTTGTTCGTTTGCGACCTGCGTGGACGCTGAATGTAGAACATAGGATAAACTAGAAAAGGGTTTCAACTTCAGCTTGTGTGTATACAGCCCCATGATGGGGAAAACATTGCGGGGAACGGGACGTAGAACAGAGGAGATGTTTTCAAAAAGTTGCGGCGCTAGACCCATAGAGTGGACAGAGCCTCATTGATATTTGTTCCTTCAGATTACATATTATTGGTGAAATCAGCCAATTCCAAAGTTGATGCAATACCACGGAATGCATGCCCCAAGCGCACAAAATGATGGGTAGCAAGAGTGCTAACTGCTAAGGTTCTTCCTCTATAGTTTATGCTCGCGCTTGCAGGCTCTCCGGAAAGGACGCTGTACCATCTTAGAATTGGTATAGTAGGTATTCAGTGTGGGTCGGGCTGCAATATGGACATCGTGTTCGGAGAACGGGGTTCGAGACCAATTTTTGCGCATGGCATGCTTTTTATGCAAAAAGGCCTCCCCATCGTTCACCTCTAGAGCTGCGCGCGGTGACAGAGCCCCAGCAGCGGAGGAGTACCGCCAGCACGGACAGTGTTGCCGGGTGTTCTCGCCAGCATAAGGCAAAGCGTAGAGTCTAAATTGGCTACTGAGGGATGCGGAATCGCTTCCCCTCGCTCCAACATACAATTAATGTGTATCACTACTTCAGGAAAGCGTTCCTCAACGCTGGTTTCGATTGTGTGTGTTATGCTCCTAATGGAGGATGCTGTCGCCGACTCTCCAGGAAATGAAGACAATACCACTACGATCGACTGCTCCCAAGAAGTCAGTGACCGAAGCAGACGTCACCGAGTGACGTCGGTGTTTCATACTGCAGCCAAGGCTCCTAGGGCGATCGAAGCGCCCGAGCTACATTCGGCACGTTTGGCTAAAGTTAGTGTCCGTCCCTCTGGTGGACCATAAAGCCGAAAGACATCGTTGTTCTTTGGGGTGGACCCAAAGTACCACGCTGCAGAAGCATCCAGAGGCATCGACCTACCGAAACTGCCTATCAACGCTACGCGTTTGAAAGCGCTAACAGTGGCGAAGCGTGGGCACGCAATGACGAGACCACTGAGGAACGCGCGCAGAGTTAAAAATGCTATTGAAACGTTGCGTATGGGTAGCACAGTGCATAAAACGCCGTATATGTAAACGAGACCTTCCACGGTATAACACATGGGCCACGGCGTCGCGCTACTGAGAGCAAGATTGCGGGTTGAATTGAATCCTTGATATTGAAAATGAATCCTTGATGTCACAGGGAATGGAAACACTCCGCGATTACCTTAAAATTACAATTTTTATAAATAATTCGTTATGAAATGCGGTTCCAAAACTTGAGAGAATATTTTTTTGTACGTTTGGGGAACTAAACAATCACGATATATTTATTTGATGCATCAAATGAAGTGATATGATGACCAATGGATCATGCTTAAGGCTAATAACATGTTTCTCTCTCTCGCTGTTTTTCTTCTTCAAATAATATAAAAGCTCTGAAGTGACTTTGACGTGTCGGTTCATCTGTACTTTTACTTACGGTTTTCTTGCCAGGCTTTACCTCTTCCTCTTCAAGGTACACTTCACAATAAGGTAGAAATATATCCCCCACAGACAGCAGAACTCGTTATCGTAACTCGGTAGCTATGTGCAGATGAGACCCATATGCGCAACCACTAAACTACCACGTGGCATTACCGTATACCAATTTCTTCGGAGCTTTTTGCTATACGAACTCTTAGAGAGGTAGATGGCATCCGATAATCTAGTTTGAATGTCAGAGCAGAGAGAACTCTGGTAGATCAAGTCAATGTCATGTGCATCTGAATCAATTTCTTTTGGCGAAGATGTTGATGCTGTAAAAAAGGGGTTGCTCTCGCAGTAAACGAATTCAAAACCAGAGGATGTGCTGAAGCCTGAGTTAGTTTGGAAAACGGAGAATTTTGATAGAGGAAATTAGCTTTCAAAAATATCATTTCGTTGCGGACTTCTCAGCACTCTTAAAAAATTGCAATTATTGTCTCAACCTGCCTGTTAGAACATCGACACCGCTATGCGTGTGTCTGAGTGTTGCAAAAATACACATGGCTGTGAACGTGAAACCAGTTCTCAAATCTCACGTGAATAAACAGCAGCGTTTCAATGAAGTGCACAATCTCGTATAAATATACGCAAGCCTTTTTCCTTGCTCGGCATTCTTCAGCGGAAGGAGCACATGCCTGAAATCAGGCAGTATGTTTACGCTTTTAAAAGGCCGCGATTAATACCGCTGCCCTGGAGACGCACTCAAAGGGAGAAGCAATAATATAGGTCGAATCCAAAGGAGAAAAAAAAAACATGTATTTATTATTATTGAATTGCACCGCAATCAAGTAGTCATCGTGCGCTCACTGCTATTTAAGCATATATTGGCACATATTGTTGAGTGTTATTGTGAGCATATAGACGAACGTTGCTCGTAAGGTATTTGCTCTAACAAGCAATTATGCCCTTGGCAGCAAACTGACACGTTGTGGTCACGGTGAATAACGATGCTGTGTCAAGATTGTGAGTTACGACTTTAACTCTTTATAGGGCGATATATTATTGTCATGAGCATAATGAGGTAACATATATACAGGTTGTCCCACTATCATGTACCAAGATTTTCACATATGCAAACGCCACGTGGATTTTGCAGTACATGCATATGTTAGCAATTTGCGTGTATTCGCGGGCTGCTTTCTTGATCAGAAAAAGGCCCTTACGAGGCACGTATTGAGTAACATAAAGCTGTATCGCGAGTTTTCATTTTGCTCTGCAATTTTCTCCTTGACACTTTTTCATCTTATTATAGTATTTGAGAAGTTACTCAATTAATCAAGGCTAATAGTGTAATTAGGCATAAAGCAACAAATATGCTGAGTATCTCAAATCGACGGCAAGCAACGTTACCGTGGTTCTGTTCAGCGAAGTAGCATTTGCATATTTTTAAATCTTGGTGCATGATAGTTGGGACACCCTTTATAGCGTAATTTGGGACACCCTGTCTCATTGTGTAATTTAGTAGAGAACAGAATCACTACCCAAGCACATGTTTAGTGATAGTGTTGGAAGACAACACGTGCGCCTCGACGAGCTTTAAAGTAGGTATTTTTTTCTTTTCTTTTTTTTGACGAACGAACGCCGTAGCCGCCACGCGGTTGCATGAGAGCAGAGACACATTGAATCGGCGCGTTTCTGTTGGCTGTGAAAGCCCGATTTTGAGCTTGAAGCTTTGGACCACCAAAACAGGTGAAAGCGCCGAAAAAAAGCTATTCGCTCTAAAATTTCTGGCAGTGGAAGATGGCTGTTTCTCGGCTTCTCTTGCGAAGTTCAGAAAATATGTTTGCCACAACTGGTGCAGCGCATTGAGAATACGCTAAAGCAAGTGGGATAAGCCTACCAAGAAGGTCCAGACTGGGGAGTTATTTTCTAAGAGACATACATTGTTATTTCTCTCTCTCATCATCTCTCTCTCTGGTGCTCTTGATTATGCAGAAATAAAAATAAATATGTTTAGCTAACCAATTATTTCTGCTTCTTGGCTTTACTCAAAGCAGCCGTACATCATCACCAATGTAGTTGGGAGTGCAGACATGCGTCTTTCGAGTGGGCTGCAGAGGAGAAGCGGGTTGTGATCTGTCTGCGCTATTATTGTGTGCCATTCTTGTAAGCACACTTTAAGACAGCATTCAACGGTTTCACTGCACTCAGCGCACTTTCAACTTTTCATCTAAATAAATCTGTTCAACATTCATTAAGGTAAGCAGTGGGTACATTATTGGTCATAAATGTAGAGGGTTTATATTGCGAAGGTAATTAAAATGTTATTTTTTAATTTCCTACACTACGCATTTCATAACGTCAAAACCATATTTAAAAAGTGGATAGGAATTTGCATAAAACCCTGAGAGAACGTGATTTGCTGCAAAGTTTACATTTCGGGAGAATCTTATGAGTATTGAGTGGCTAAGATTCAAATGCGCTCGTTATTTACAGGCTTCAAAAAAGTGCCTTAAGGATTAGCTCAAAATAGTGGCAGCGGTTGTCGCAATGATTTTAAATGTTTAAACACAGTGCATGGCACCAAGTTCACATTTGGTTTAAATCAGAGATATCTTATTGCAAATATGCGGATAATGCTTAGTGTTTCGGATCTAATCATCAGCTTTCGGTTTAATGAAAATAGAGAGAGCATTACGGTAAATATGAGCCAGAAATCAACCTCCCACCGAGCTTCGATTTGGTCATATATGTGTGGGTTAGTTACGGTCTGTGCAGTAAACTAGTTATGTAGGTGGCCGAAAGCTTTACAAGTGTGCTTAAAGAATGACGCATCATATAACTATATGCACTATAGAAAACAAAAGAGCTGCCCTGATAACATTTGGCCAAATTTGCAAATAATTAGGGCTTGTGTGTAGGCAAAGTTAAAATTTCCTGAAATACCTAAAGCAAGTGCTCGAGCATGGTATATTTCGGCTAAGTTTAAAACTGATCTGTCCTACGCTCGAAACACTTTGCATTGCGGGCTCATTTTTACATACTACAATTGAAAACGTAATAGCAGAAAAAATCGTATTACAGCGAAGCTATATATGACTCGTATCCCAGGATTTCTTCGTCTACGTCGACAGAACAGTTGACAGAAAACCATTGCACGAATTGAAGCCAAAACTGCCATTTCTCAATTGGAATAACGCATGTAAGGTACACCCCATTATTCGCTTCAGAAAGAAAAACACAAGTGTCGAAACCACCTGGTAGATGAAAAGGTGCGTTCGAACAATGTGAAGCACATAGCGTTCGCTGCATGCGTTTCCTGGAAAAGATTACGGTTGCATAAGCTGCAGTTGTCGGGAAGCGGTTACTGTAGCTTAGGAAGCAGGGAGTGACATTAGTACATTTTCATATTTAAAAGAAGAAGCGGCCTGGCAACTGATTTCATTAGTGTTGTGATAGCGCCATGGTAAGGTCAGGCAAAGTTAGAACTCCCGAAGAGCATCGTGAACGCAATGAGCGGCGACGGCAACAGCAACGTCAATATGCACAATGGCGTCGTGTTTAGGCTAGGCAGGAAGCAGTGGTTACTGCCAAAAGCAAGCCACGCTTTGCATATGACGTCATTGATAGCGATATTGATATTACTGTCTATCATTTCATGTAGTACATTGCTCGATCGTTCAAGGCTACGTCACAATGGTCTATCGGATCAGGTGGCACCACAGCCCCACAGCTTCGCTGGTCAACCACCTTTCCAGCGTAGATTGCAGCCCATTTTTAAAAAATGTTTTCTATGCTCAAGAACACAGTACCTGAGTTTTACGTGACGGAGAGTTGTGCGATGACTTCAAGAATCCGATGGCACACGGGTTGCCGTGTTGCGGCTCGCCAATAACCGTGGCTCTGCTTATCTCAAATGTGGCCTACATTGAATTTCACATGTCTAACTTTCCAGTCTAGTGCAGCTCAGTATTTCTTTTCATCGACTGTCTCGCTCTTAGTTTTTTGCTTCTAATTAAAGCAAAATGAACAAAACACGATAAAATTCACAATTGATTATTTTTAACGCTGTCGTAGAATTAAAGTGACATAGCAAAATATCGAGTGTATTCTAATTATTTCCGCGATAATTTTTGAGGGGGGCGGGGGGAATTCAGCCCTATAAGCTAAAAGGCGGGTGGAAGCGGGCTGCTTAGCCGAAAGCGGACGTCTCTCTCGCCGCCCTCATCCTCAGCCTGAGGCGACGTCCTCGATGGCTGCGGACCGTGCGCTATCCACGCGAAGTCGGCGTCAGTCATCATCTCGGGCTTGAGCGTATCCGCCTTGAGCGGCGGCACGTAGCGGCGCGCCAACCGCCTGCGCAGGGCCTCGACCAATGCCTTGGGAAGCGTGATCTGCTCGGCGTAGGTCAAGAGGTCGCGCCTGCTCAGGTACCTGCAATCGCGACAGCCACAGCCTGTCATGATAACATCTCGCCGCCTACGCTGTAGCAGCTCGATGTCGACAGTCGACAAAGCAAAGCGTTGGCCTCACGAAGCCAACAATGAAGCCACGGAATGCGTATGAAGAAATACCTTTTTACAGTGTAATCTGTTATGGGCTTATTCCAATAGCCGTTTCGGGTCGCGATGATGCCGCCGCCGGCGGCCGCGTAACCGCTGTCACCGGGCGAAGACATACGAAGTAAGGTGAGCGGCTTTGGTAGCAATATGAATTGTAGTAAACATGAGCTGATTAAGTAAGCAGGTGTGCTGCGGCGTAAGTAGACCGACATGAAGAGAGACTCGATGACCACGAGAAGGCGCGTGTGAAACGGTGGTGTTGATGAGAAGCGCTTCCCGTGGGCAGCGCGTGCGAAGGGACACACCTGTAGCGCTGCACTGCCGACCCGGGCAGCATTGCATGTGTAGCGTGCGTTGGAAAATGTGGCCCGACTATTACTAACTGATTGAAGAAGCGTGGTGTGAGCGCGCACAAACACGAATAGATCACACTGAATGACTGCAGACAACGACCGTCAAAACGCTGGCAGCGAGCGGATATATACGCCGCAGGAGCGGGCGAAGGTACGTGCGGTCTATCGCTTCAACGGAAACTGAGCGGCGAATGCGCATAAAGGTCAGAGCCGTGTGGAGATAAGAGACGGTGCGGTCGAACGAACGACGAGCGCGGTTGTGGGCAGCGTAAAAGTGCGCCCCCCCCCCCCTCCCCCCGCTTCTTGGGATCGAGCCCGCGCCCGCTGCGTGGGAGACGGATACTCTGCCACTGAGCAACGCAAGCGCTTGCTATCGGGGCGCGGAAAATACCCATATATAAGGCAAGCACCAGGGGAACACGGCTCGAGCCTCCGCCAGTATGGTGGCGCCATCTAGGAAAGATGCCTGCAAACGCAGCGTCCGCAGGCGCAGACGACGATATGCGATTCAGACGAGCCGCACAATCATCGCTCTCCGGAGCTGCCGAGCCTCTGCCAGTATGGTGGCGCCATCTAATTAAGGCGCCTGCAAACGCGGCGCGCACGACATGTAAGTTGCAGTTGTAAGGCTTGATCGGGCTCAGCAGACTGCTGTGCAGAGAGCATTACAAGCCGCAGCTCGCCGTCGACGCCGGGCGGACAGCTCAGATCGTTCTCGTCAAAACGAGGCGAACAGACTGCCACTGTTGTGCGTGGTGCCCAAATTGGAGCTACTCTTGAGCCGCTCCACCAGCTTACGCTGTGACTGTGCTGCGTGTGCCGCGCAGGCCTGTGACTTTTTTTACTTTCTAAGTTGTTCTGTCTTTTATACATTAATTTTTTCAGCTCCATTATCAAACAAACAGCTGAACATCACATGAAGCCGTTGCGCTCGCGTTATTTTCCAGCTGCGCATGGTCCCGGGCTTTACACGCAGGAATAAGAAGACGTCCAACATTTAAAGAAACGTTTTTCTGTTTTCATCATGCTATGGACTTGTGTGTCCGTTACTAAATCGGTTCCTTCCCATAGTTTTGTATGTGACCAACCACCAGTGGAAATATTTCTGTTAACTACGCGATATAGCGTCTTACCTGTAGTGAAGCGAGTAGATGGCCTCGAATGCGCAGAACCGGTGCGCCATGCTGTCACGCGTTAGGTCCCGTATCGTGATGGCCACCAGTCGGTCGAGCACCGAGAGAAGAATGTCCTCAGAGACAAGCACGTACGCGATGAGCTGCATGTAAATCTCGATCGCCTGCCGCGCTTCGCAGTGCTCGAGAATCTTGGAGAGCGCCGCCGAGGCAAGTTCTGGTTCGGCGCGAAGCATGTCCTGCATGTTGGGGCGAGTACCAAGTCGTACGAAAACGCAAAGCTGTCTTGCTCGACGTCTAAAAAGATAACTTTTTTTCGTGTATTGGTAGATGAACAAGCCGTTCTCTTGTTTCAAATGCTAGTGCCAAATTCTTGACACCAAAGAAGAACTGAATCAGGTCCTGTATTCACAGAAACTCTGTTACACTCAATGTGTTAGTAAGAGGCCCTGTTAGCCGATCGCGATGTTTTCATCGCTGTGTTATGAAATATTGAGCTGAGGTGGTCGACCATTGAGAATGAGTGCTCATGAACAAAAAGGTGTCTGAATTTTGTCCCACATTCCGCACAATAATTATTGATTGTTTAGTGATAGCAAATAAATCTACTTTAGCTTTCATAAATCAACAGAGTGTTTCTACGTTTAGAGAATGTATTTAGATTATAAACAAAATGGATATGAGAAGGACAATCAAAACCTACGAATATAAAAAAAAGAAAGTTCCATATAAGCAGCATGAGCAACGGAAACATTTCAATGAACTAACGAATTGTCGACGCAAAGCAGTTTGCAGACAGTTTATATTGACTTGCTGCTGTACTTCTATGCATATAAAGTTTCCCAAACTCAGTCATTCCTTTACCATAGACTTGAAACTGGTGGGCTTTTAATTGTTTACATCCAATGCATATTTTGCGTTTTGTTGGGGGAGCACAAGCAACTGAGGGAAGGGGAAGGCTTGATTGATTCATTACAATTTTATTAAGACCGGTAGTTTATAGTTTTGTAACGTTGTGTGGACGCTGTGTTCCGATTGCCTCAAGACCGATAATGGCTTAAGAGATTATTATTTATTACTCGCCCTGTCCGCGTTTCTAAATTTTTCAAGGGAGTGAAGTAAGCAAGGTACGTGATTGCCGATAATTACGTCAGTAACTTATCTGGCATTGAAACAGACTAAAGTAAGGGCTCAACAAGCTGTGAACTGATTGCGAGCAACGTGATGGTGATGTCAATTTTTAAGATGTGAATGGTCTTCCCTAAAATCACCCTGAACATAGAAAAGTAGCAATCCTCGCGATTTACGCAAGTAATACATTTGCTAATATCACAAAATAAACGTTCTTTATGCATCTCGGCATCTTATTTTAGGCTGCGCAGTTACCGAACCTGATCGACTGGTGGACTCATTGATTTATGGAGTATTAAATCCCATCTATAGAACTCCAAAGCAGAGCTGGGGCTACGACAGACGCCATAGTGAATAGCTCCGGCACAGTTTTGTACACGTTGTGTTTATCACCGTGCACCGAGTACACCAGCATTCTTGCAGTCCGGGCCCTACCAAAATAAGGCCTCCGGGGCCGGCAAATGAATCCGCGTGATCTAGTGCTCAGTAGCAGAGCGCCATAGCCAGTGAACCATCATGCAGGTTGCTATCCTACCTGGATAGTCATGCGCGCCATAAAGAACACGGTAGAAGACGAGGCAGACACCAGGGTGCGCAGCAGAGAGGCGAGCAGGTGCTCCAGGTTGCAAGGCTTGAGACGACGGCAGCGCCTCGCCACGGCGCTGCGCACCACGTCCAGGGCGACGCGAACCACGTGCTCATTGCTGCTAAAGAGGTAGTTGTGCAACACCAGTGCCAGCTCATCCAGGAAGTCTTCGAGTTGTACAAGCTTAGGTGCATCGCACTTTAGCGACGCCAGCGCCACCACGCCATCGGCTTCAGTGAAACGGCGGAGACTCTGCAGGACCTGATAAGAGGACCGTGATTGGCGTTGTGCGACTAGGCATCACTAACGGATTCTTTGAGATTTTTGAAGTCGGGTTGCGGACGTCGTTTTTTTTATAACAAATTGTCACAGTTTCGGCCTAAGGGCGAAACAATGAATGCGATAGCAACACATAGCAATTTCATACGAAGTAAGGTGAGCAGTTTTGGTAGCAATATGAACTGTAGCAAACACAAGCTTAGTAAGTAAGCAGGTGTGCTGCTGCGTAGGCAGACCGATATGAAGAGAGACCACGACAAGACGCATGTGAAACGCCTGCGCACAACGCTCACGTACATCGGCAGCGGAACGAAGAACGCTGGCCACGCTCCGCTACGAAGCCGTTTGAGCGGAGTATTAGGGTGCGTATACTGCTTGATTTGTCGTTTTACCGCCACGCTGAGAGCGCGTGGCCGGTGTCTCTGGAAGACTTCGCGTGTCAAACAGTTTTACCCGAAAGGCGAAGCATCAATTGCTATAGCAAATTAGTAGAGAGCTACACGATGTAGGTAGGTAGGTAGGTACAACTTTATTCGACAATAGGTGTCGTTCAAGGGGGGAGGTAGTCTGTCAGGTCATGCCTGACAGCCACCTCCCCGGCTCTGTCCACGGCCCAGAGCTGATCCTCCAGGCTGGTCCCGGCGAGGATATTATTCCATGCCCGGGATGAGGGAGTGGCCATGAGAGAGTGGGGGGGGGGGGGGTCCTTCCGGCAGTCCCAGATAATGTGGTTGAGAGTGGCGATCTCTCCACATAGCTTACAGTGGGGGTCTATTAGCTCCGGGTATATGTAGGAGAGGATCTGGGGGCAAGGAAACGAATGCGTCTGTAGGCGACGCCAGGTCATTTCTTGACACTTGGTCAATTTAGGGTGAGGCGGTGGTCTCGATCGTCTCGTGATTCTATAGTAGGTGGTGATGTCACTGTAGGAGGTCAAAGGTTCCCTATTCGAGTCCTCCAGGTCGGAGGCCTGTCCCGCCGCTCGGTGGACGAATCCTCGAGCATGTTGGTGGGCAGCCTCGTTCCCCGGGTTCCCCGAATGGGCCGGGACCCATACAAGTTCGATGGGGCAAGTGAAAACCTCTGCGTCGTCATCGTCCTCCCCGCTTCCATACTCGGGGGGAAATTGAGAACGAGAAGAGAGAAGGGGGTGAAGTAGTCGTAGCGTTGTAGGAGCTACGATGCCACGAGTGAAGTTGCTGATGGCGGCCTTGGAGTCGCTCAGAATTGTGGTGAAGCCTGCCGCTGCTGCAAGTGCGATGGCGACCTCTTCGGCTTCAACTGCGTTGGGGGCTCTCAGCGAGCATGCTGTGCGTAGACGGGACTCGCAGTCCCGGTTGTTGGGAAGAGAGACCACACTGATGGCGAAGTTGTTATTGGTTGGGTATTTGGCGGCATCTACGTAAGCCGCTTCCGGGTTAGACCCGTGAGTTTTATGGAGAGTCCTTGCTCTCGCTTTTCTTCTTTCATCGTGGTGGCCGGCCAACATGTTCTTTGGCATTGGCTTGATGAGGAATTTCCTCCTAATTTCTGGCGGAATCGTGGCAGGGTCATTGCGCGTGGGAGAAACCCTGTGGCCAATGCGGTCCAGGATCCAACGACCCGTCCTGCTTCCTTGAAGCCGGTATATTTGCGCAGTCCTTTGCGCTTCTAGGAGTTCCTCCAGGGTGTTGTGTAGGCCCAAACTGAGGAGGCGTTCTGTTGAGGTATTACGGGGAAGTCCCAGGGCGGTCTTATAAGCCTTGCGTATCAGGCGGTCTAGGCGATCGCGTTCGGTTTGTCGGAGTTGTAGGTATGGCAAAGCGTACGTGAAACGCGGCACGACAAAGGCCTGAATGATCTGGAGTAATTCCTTCTCCTTCATGCCCTGCCTGCGTGCGCTTACCCTGTGTATCAAGCGAGCCGTCTGATTACCGATATGGCAAGGCGGTCTAGTGTGATATTGTTGTAGTGGTTTTTCTGCACGATGAGGCCAAGTATCCTAATGTGCTCCACTTGGGGTATTGGTGTACCATTAACCAGTACGTTGATAATCGGTAGTGGAGATTTTATTCTTCGTAGGTCGGGAGGTCGGAGGATCATCAATTCAGACTTGCTTTGTGAACACTTGAGGCCTGCGTCACCCACATGTTGGACGACAACGTCCGCGGCCCTCTGGAGGGTCTCCTCTATCTGCCCGTCAGACCCGGTGGTCGTCCATAGCGCGATGTCGTCCGCATAAAGTGTGTGGCGCAGGCCCGGGATTGCATCCAGCTTGTGGGGTAGTGACCTCATTGCGAGGTTGAAGAGAAATGGTGAGAGAACGGCTCCCTGAGGGGTGCCACGGTCAGCCGAGTTTGATCAGCTGGGAAGTGAGGCAGCCCACCGATAGTTCAACCGTTCTGTCAGAGAGAAAGGTACTAATATAATTGTATGTGCGCTCTCCAGGTTGTAGCGCGGCTAGACTGCTGACAATGGAGGAGTGCTTCACGTTGTCGAAGGCCTTGTGAAGGTCGAGTCCCAATAGAGCTTTGGTGTTTTTGCCACTGTCTGGTTTGATGATGTCATGGTGCAGCTGGATGAGGGCATCCTGGGTAGAAAGATGTGCACGGAAGCCCAGCATCGTGGGGGGAAGAAGGTTGTGCTCTTCTGCGTAATTTTGTAGGCGACAGAGCACAACGTGCTCCATCAGCTTACCCAGGCACGAGGTAAGGGAGATGGGTCGGAGGTTGCCGAGCTCGAGTTTCTTGCCCGGTTTCGGAATGAAGGAGACCCTGGCGTGCTTCCACTCTGCAGGTATTTGGCCGGATCTCCAGCATTTATTCATGTATTTGGTGATAGCCCCCACTGATTTCGAGTCGAGGTTGCGGAGCATTTTGTTGGTCACTCCATCTGGACCTGGTGCCGATGTTGTGCGCAGCCTATGGAGTGCCGCGCAAACCTCGGTCTCTGAAAAATCAGCATCGAGTTGGGGGTTAGGGTTTCCCCGGTATTCTGGTAGCGTCGTTCTGGTGTTACTACCGCCATTTAAATTGGCTTGGGTATTGATATAGATATTGGCCAGTTCGTCAAGCAACTCCTCGTCCGAGCCCGGGTATTGGTGAATGATGCGTTCAAGACGTTTTCGGGTCTCGGATTTGGTGCTGTTAGGGTCGAGGAGATGGCGTAATAGATGCCACGTTTTTTTGGCGCCCATTTGACCATTCAGACTGCTACATGTTTGTTCCCACTGCTGACGTTCAAGCGTGGTGCCATGAGTTTCAATGTCGCGTTCTAACTTCGCGATTCGTCGTCGGAGTTTCTTATTGTGCCGTTGCCGCCTCCACCTTCGCATGAGGCCTTCTCGTGCCTCCCACATGTGTAGGAGACGAGAATCTGTAGACGCCAGATTCTCCACACTCATTTCCTGCGTTGAGGTTGTGACGTCGCTCTTTAGGGTCTTAATCCATTCTCCGAGGTCAAGAATTGTGTCGGGGGCTGTTTCCCCCCGATACTGGCGGAAATGATCCCATTTGGTTATGCGTGCCGCCGTGCGGGTTCGTTTGTTAGGTGAGGTGAACACTGTTGTGACTAGGATGTTATGGTCACTGCCTACCGTTAATCCAATATTTTCCCACTTGGCTCCCGTCACATTTCTGCCCAGGGTAAGATCAGGGGATGTGTCCTTACATACGCTGTTTCCGACCCTTGTCGGAGGTTGCTGTGGATCGTTGAGGATAGTAAACCTTGTATCTTGAATGATTCCCCATAGTCTGGTCCCTTTAGGGTCCGACTTGGGGTAACCCCAATCGGGATGTTTGGCATTAAAATCTGCGGTGACGAGTAGTTGAGCGTCTTTGGCCATGCAAGATGCTTTCTTTAATATGGGAGAGAAGTCGGCTCCCCTGTCTCTGGGTGAGCTGTAAATGTTAAGGATGAAGAGAGCCATGTCCCCTCGTTTCTTGGGCAGGATTTCAACGAGAGTGTGTTGAATGCTGGTACATTCAATTTCATGCTGCACAGCTGTCAGTTTACGATGCACCAAGATGGCTGTGCAGGGGGGAAAGAGGCTCCCAGCTGGTTATATTCTTTGTAGCCAGGGAGCTTTACGTTGCAATTTGTCTCTTGTAGCGCTATGATATCAGGAAAATGTGTGGGCTGGTTGTTGCCCACGTGTTGAATAAGTAGCTGCAGATGGCCTTTCTTTTTTTGGAAGCCTCTGCAGTTCCACTGCCACACCATAAGTTTGGTATGTTCAGTATCCATGATGGTTATTTCTCTTGTATGGGCTGGGAGCCCGGCTGAGCCGAGGCGGTCCGGCTAGGTTGAGTGTCTGGCATTCTGGCCAGCAGAGTTTCTTGTAAACCATTAATTTGGGCTACTATCTTGGCTTCCAGCCTTCTTTCAAGGGAGATAATAGCCTCCTGCACCGCCTCGTGTACCGCGGTGGTGATGTCGGCTTCTGCATGTAGTGACGCTGTGGTAGAGGCGGCTTTGCGTTTACCGGCCGCTTTCTGCGCCGACCCTGACTCGCTATTGCTGGTCGAGGGAATGGTGCAGGTTTCAGTTTGCATCGGGGTAGGGGGGGTGCATTGAAAGAGGGGGATGTGGGGGACATAGCGTTATTAACTTTTGTTTCTAGTGTTTGAATATAGCCTGTTAATCGCGCTATCTGGGACTGCAAGGAGGTGATATTGCTCTTAAGAAGGGCATTCTCTTTGGCCAGCTCCCTCACCTGGGGGTCCGTTAATGCGGCCGCTGGTGGTCCCGTCGGTTTGGTAGAGCCCGGGGGCCCCTGGTCCCAGGCCACTCTCTTGGGCTGCTGTTGGCTGCTGGACGACTGCGGCTGTGTCGTAGTGGCTGGCCTCCCGGTGGAACGAGATCTTCGATGTCGGGCCGAGCGGGATCTCGAACGTCTCTCGGAAGGAGAACGCGAGCTTCTCCGCGAGTCCCGGGATCTTGATCTGGATCTGCTGGTGTGTGCTTGGTGTCGGTCCCCTCCTCCATCTCCCGTATTTGGCAGTGGCGGAAAGGAGATTGACCGGTCCTTGGAGATCGAGCGGTTACCACAACCACTCTGTTGAGACCCGGTGTTGGTAGAGGTGGGCGTAGAGGTGGTGATGGAGTTGGCCGATGTCAATGAAACGCGGGCTTGTCCTGCGGTGTGCTTACTGGTTGCGTTGTTTGCAGAGGGGTTCTTGCGCTTCTTAACGAAACGATATTTGCAGTTAGAGCTGTACGTGGAGTGCTGTCCGTTGCAAATTATGCAATGGGGAGTGCAAGTGGGTGTTGATCCTTCGGGTGGTGGGGGATGGTCACCTCCGCAGCGTTGGCAGCGGTCTTGTCGTGGTTTGGGGCAGACATCAGTCCGGTGGCTTGTTGAACGGCAGTTGAAGCAGGCCTCAACCTTGTTGTGAAAGGGTAGAAGGCGAAGTTGTACCCCGTGATAGCATATCCATCGAGGTAGTTTAGTGTCGATGAGGGTGACCAAAATATGGGGCGTTTTTCCCATGCGTCGACCGTTCACGACGGATAGCGTGGGATTGCTTGCCTGGAGATCTTCCAGAATGGCTTGGTCCGTGAAGTCGTCAAAGGCATGGTATAGTATGCCCCGCAGAGCATCATCCGGAGGCGGGGCGTAGATATGGACGGCGAAGGCTTTGCCGGAGACTGTGAGAGAAGTGATCCGCAGATAGGCTTGTGCACGAGCCGACTCCGCTACGCTGAGCGTGAAGGTGTTGTTGGTTGGGTGAATACGCACCATGTCACGCGATGCAGGTGGGAGATCTTGTAGGTTCGCTGCTTGTAATAGTGCGGTGTAAAGATGCCAAGGTTGAGACTTGGTGAGGTCCACGGGGGCTTTTGGACGACCCACAATGTGAATCGTATCGGCTGGAAGGCGCGGGAGTGGAACATGACGCCGTAGTGATGGAGGCGAAGCCTTTGTTTGCTTCGGTGGCCGTGCCGACGAAGGTGAGGAAGCCGACGCGTCGTTTGGCGTTGCTGCGGCGGCAGCGGCGAGACGCAACGCTGCGCGGCGTTTCTCTTGGGCGCGAAGGCCTGGTGATTGCCAGGATTCCTCCAAGAGCTCTTCCTGGGTGGCCTTTCGTCCTTCGACAACGTACGCCATGTAGGGTAGGCGGCCGAAAGGTAGGAAGGCAGGGCGGCGGCAGGTAGCCGAGTGCTTCTCCGTCAGCGGGTTAGCGTGCAGGCAGGCGCACTCCAACTAAGCCTGGTCGGCCTAGGTTGGCGCGCGGCGTGGACGCTGGCGTCCGAAAACTCTCCTGGGGCTTCCCGGGCAGGTATCGGGTTGAGGTTGGTGTCAAAATGAACCTGACGATTTGCTGCATCCACTAGTAGCACAAACATCAAGGTGTGGCCTAAAGGACCGGCACAGAAAGGGGAAATCAACGGAGCCGATGTGATCTGCGACCATTCGCGTCGGCGACCGCAGCGCCTCCCCTACACGATGTAAGGATAGTAGTTTTATCAGAAGTATAAACTTGTACATGCAGCAGCACCAGCAACGCTCCCCTCCCTCCCTCCCGTCCCCCCACGGCATTTTGCACGATGGAAGAAGTCGCGTTTGCTCTTTATATACGGTGATTGTAAAGGAGGAAAGAGATGCTTAATTCTGTAGTTCTTCAGGGCAGCGTTCATAGATACTTTTTTGAAAAAGTATCTATGAACGCTGCTTCAGGGAGCACGGCGCGGAACGCGCGTTTCTTCTCCGCCGTGCATTCGCTCCCGTGAAAGCGCGCGTCCATCGGGTCCTTTCACTCGCACATACAGCATCCGGCACGCGGCGACGATTTCATCGCCGTTTACGTCATGCGGAACCTCACGGCGACGGCGACGACGACGGCAGAAATCCTCTTTGAGTGTCCATATAATTGCTATTGCAATAAGATAGGTGCATCTTGCGGAGTCAGATTTCTTTCCCTAGAGAAAGGCAGTACAATACACACAAAAGTCCTTAGTGAGAGCACTTCGATGGCAACTCTTGTATTACTACATAAAAAGAAATCAAAACAAGCAAATATTTTGTGCAAGTACCTGGGGATGTTTGGTGGTTTGCGTTCATCATGCAGCCAATAATTAATACGCAAGTTTTTCTGCATTGGAGAAAAAACCCCTGTTTCTTTCTTTTGTAGTTATTAAAAAAGATGCTTCGGTTCCCTAATGACCAGAGCTTAATGATCACATCTAGCGAAAATTTGGCCTGCGAAATTGTCACCTCACTTGCTACGTGGCAAAAAGTCTGTCGCTATTTCAGAAAACATGCGGAGCCATTGCATTTCCAATATCTACTTCGGCAAAGTACTACAAAGATTGAACCCGAAGCTACGTGTGTAACTTCTTGACACCTTGTTCTTCTACCGGCACGCTAATCTAAAGCTTACAACCACTGCTATGATGGTGTTCTACACGTCCATCAGTCCGTCTGTCGCCTGTGTTCTTGCCGAGTACATTTCTAGTCACTCAAACAAAATGAAGCGCATCGTTATATGAAATTCAAAGCCCCCCCCCCCCCCCCACACACACACACACACAGCAGCCCGGTGGTCGAACCATTACACACGAGGGAGTCGTAGCGCGGGCAGCGAAAAAGGACGCGAGAAGGCACAAAAGAATACACAAACACGTAGTGCTACAGCGCTCCGTGTGTGTATTCTTTTGGGCCTCCTCGTGTCCTCGTTCCTGGGTCGCGCTACGAATCAGTCGCGTAAAGAGAAACAACGAACAAGCCTACATCACCACTCTCACTAACTATTTGGTCAGAACCGCAAGTACACTTCTATCGTGCTAACACCAGCTAAAACTTCAGATGATCGTCACGTATTGATTATGATGGTGATTACTTCACCTTGTTAGATGACCACAACGTGCCATTAGCCAAGAAGTGGGCGGTACAGATCGTGCCGACGCCAACTATACCTTTGAGATGGCCGCTGCATGTTCATGGTTATGGATACCCACAATGCGGGATTGGCTGGAAGTGGCTAGTACATTTAAAATATATAAGATGTGGAGAAAGTCAAGTTTTTATAAGGTTTATGGAATTCAATAGCATGGGTACGGGAAACCACATGCGCACGTCCTGTTTTTATTACGCCGAGGTCTAAGGGATGAAATGAGCCAATTTATAGCACTTTTATTAACCGCTTCATGAAATTTTAGCTTCACATTACTTCCGAGATGTGCGTTCGATCTCAATAATATTCTGTATTTGGTTCGCATTAAGTGCCAGAGCCGGAAGTATATTATTACGTTCGCACACCACCTTTTGCTCAATGGAATTGTTGTATGGATCTAGAATGTATTGTACCAATTATTGGATATACTACTCGTGGAACGCGTTTCACAGCACTTACTTGCTCATTGATTTATTGGCAGCTGGCTCAGTTTCGAGGTGCAGTTTTGTACATAGAACTGTAAGATTTATAACTGCTCTGGTCTATTGTGTGCTGATTTAGACAGCATTATTGTTTAATTCAGCCAGAGTTTGCCAGGAGTTCACTGCACAGGCATCGAAGCACGAGAGATGTGGCCAGGCAGTTATTGACTGCTGCTGAACTGCTGGTCCACTTTCCAAGTGCGAAGCTCTTTCACTTCTGGGAATAACAGAAAATAATGCAAGAATGCATGCCTCTTGCTACGGGACACTCACCACGGTTTTTTATCGTAAGTCACACTTCCGAACTGACTGTTGTGCGCTGTTCTATCCTCAAGGTAAAGATGCAATCTGCTGATACAAGTATTTTCGATTAAAATCAAATCCCTTATAGGAGGTAACCTTTCGGGATTACGATTACGAAAACCTGTTGCTAGAAAGTTCCGCATGCTGTTTTTTTTTCTTTTTGCAGTAGCGATGTTGTACTTACTTTCGGATTTCATGCACGAAGAGCTTGAGGTAATGTCTTGATCACTGAGTTGATAAATTAATTGAACGTTTGGGAACACACCCTAGCTAATAACGAGCCAGATGCTCTGGAGGAACCACTACAGGTTAAGCTTGTCAGGCTCACCACGCCTGCAGTAGCAGCACCGCCGCAATTACAGAATGATGTGGTCAATCTCTCACCTGAGCGGCGCGCCTCCGTCTTCTGCGACGACGGAGGACCACAGAGTCCAGGAGACGTTCGTAACGTCGGCTGTACTGCTCCATCGTTTTACATTTAGGGATAAGATTAGGGCGGCGATTGTTCAATGCTACTGCAATCTTGATGATGACGAGGGCGTCAAACAATGGCGCATGCCCACTAAGAGAAATTGGCCAAGAATCGAGTAGAACAGGCAAATTACACAATAAATGAGTAGACTTTCGGAGCTCAACAAATGAAACGAAGGAAAGCAGAAAACAATAAATACACAGAAGATGTGACAAACACATAAGCAAATGAGAAATCCATAACGTTAACATTTCATTCGGCGGGAGCGAGAAATGGGTTTTAATGCAGCACTGCGTGCATTCCTGCCCCTGTGTCCCAGTACAAATCTTATTATTCATCATAGTACAGAGAAAAAACGGGGAAGGTGGGAGATGGAATATCAAGACGGTGAGTGAAACCAGGACAAGGTGAGAGCAGAAGCCAACGTTTCAAGAAGTGGACTTGTCTTTTTCAAGGCGCCATATGCCCCCCTAGGCACAGTATATATATATATATATATATATATATATATATAATTATGGTTCTTCGTAAGGGGAGAGAAGGTAAGGCAAAGGGGGGGGGAGGTACCTTTATTCCCCCGAGGGTGTGTTAGCGGTGAGGGTGTAGAATTGAACAGAAAGGTGTGCTACTAAATGTCGCCGGAGAAATGTGAGGTAGCTGGATGTGCCAACCGCTTGACGGTGTCAGTGCAGGCTCCTCTTTTCGTTGAAGGGGCCTCGACGACGGAGGGTGGGTTGAGAATTCGGTTCGCTGGAGGTTAGTGAAGTATCGTCTCTGTGAAAGTAATAAAAGTAGCGGCAGAAAATAGTGGCTCGCGGACAAAATGAATAAATATATAAACGAACGAAAAGAATCAAATGAAGAAAAGGCAGGTGGGTAGGTTAGAATAATAATACCAGCTATAAAAAGAAAAACAGGAAAAAAGGAAACTCATCAATGCAATGGAAAATAACTAAGCTCTGTTACGTATAGTTTCAAATTTCGCATGGTGAATAGACATCAGCACTCAGTTATTTTTCATTGGGTTGATTAGTTTCATTTTCTCCTTTTTTGTTTTGGTTGTCTATAATCCAACCTCCTCACCTCCCTTTTCTTTCTTTCATTCCTTTCGATCGTTTAAATATATTATTTGTTCATTTTTTCCCCTGCGAGTACCTTTTTTGTGCCACTGCTTTTATTCTCTCTTTGAGAGAGACGACGTGAAGGGAACCGGTGGAAGGTTACGTGGTTTGCCTATGGAGCCCGTGACGTCAAACCGCAATCGATACTAAACAGCGCCTATTCCGGTTTTACTTTTTTTAACGATTTTTTATGTCAATAAGTTTTGACACTTCCCGCGAATAAACGCAGCTGAAGCATACTCGGCGATAAGCTTTTATCACCGTTTTTATCACTGGGATCGGCCGGTTCGTGAGCTCTGGGTTGGCCGCCATCTTTTTTGCCTACGCACACAAACAGCCAGAACCTATAGCGTATAACAGCTCCGCTGTAAAAAATACAACTATCTGTAAAATGCGAATACGTGTCTGTAGAATACAGGCGCATAGAAAGAAAAAACGTGATCAACGACACGCAAAGACATCCATTAATTTTTACACACTGCAAACGAAGTTAAAAACACATTCAAGTGGTAAGTTCTAAATGGCCATTTGCAAGCAACACCAAGCATATTATGACTGTGAAGCATGGTAGGTCCAGTTGGTGGCTGCTCGAAATATCACTATTGTACCGCAAATCTTGTGGTCGAGCATTCGGGCGCTAATTCTGAAGAGAATAGGAACGCACACACAAAGGTACACACGTGACTAAGACGCTGCGATGAACTTCCTCTTTATCTACCCACAAGATCGCATCCGCGCTGTAGAAACTTGCCACTCCACTCACGCAGATAAAGTGGCATAAAACGAGAAAACACGCGAGCACGCTATCACGGAAAGATGACGAAAGCGCACACCGAAGATGACGGCACACCGAAGGTGGCAAGTGGCTGGCGGGGAATGCCCGGTAGCGAAAGAAGATGCTGAGCTTCGAAACCGGATGCACTCACGTTGCTGCGCGTGATCGCCCAGTGGCTGTCCACTTCCGCTTCGCTGGAACAATGCGCCGGGCGCTATGGATTCCTATTACAAAAGCATGCGCTGCCGAAGCGTACTTACTCTTTCCTAGAGGGGAGGACAGCCGTGACGTCATCGCACCACGTGTCATGCCAGCAGGATGACCACTTAGTGCTGGAAGAACAGGCTGTGAAGTACTTCAGGGGACAAAACTATCTTTTGTAGGCCGATTCGCTCGTTACGTCACCTGACGTAACATTGGAAGAGGGGTGCACCTGCCATCTAGCGGAGGGTTCAGAAGTTTCTGCTGTTTAGGTTAATAAGATAGCCAGGTAGCGGCCGGTGCAGAAACATGGCGTCCGCTCCTCCTTCAAGAGAACTGGATTCAACGCAGTCCGTTCCGGAAGGTAAGGTGTCTTTTGACATGTTCTTTCAGCTTTAAACGTGTGAATTCAGGGACGAGAAAAAGTATTGTTGCCCGCTTGTGACCAAGCCAGATATGCCAGAGATAAGAAAAGCGTGGGGGCAAGCAGACGGCTGAGGAGCAGAACAGAGTAGAGTGGAACGATTTGCATGTCGCCATAGTTCCAGCATTCTTTGACGTCAGTACATGTTAGAGCCCAAAGCGCATACGAGCGATTTTGTGCGCGACGAGCGATGGCTTCGAGCCACGAAACGAGTTTTCGCGCGAACAGATCGCTCGTTCTTGTCGCTCGATCGCTCGGTTCTGTAAATCTAGAATTCGTCGCTCGTCGGCCGGAAGTGCTATGGGCGACTAGCCAATGGCACGACGCCGGAACTGGATATACGTCAGTCAAGTCCTACCGATTGTCGTAGGGAACTAGCAAACGACTAAATTTTGACACGTGCAAGGATCAGAACCTAGTGGCAGACTTTAGAAATATTTATTCTGATCTTTACAATAAAACACATCAACTGAAATTAATAAAGCCCGCATCACGCCAGTATCGGCGCGTGTTTGCTGCCCTCATACCGGCAACACCGGGAAGTCATCGCTCAAAGTCGTCGCTCGCGTGGGGTACGATTTGTAAGCGACAAGCGAGTACAACAGCCATCTCCATCGCGTCGGTGGTCACTGTCGCGCGCAAGATCGTTCGCATGTACTTTATACTTAACTCCATAGGCAATAAACTAGTGTTTCAGGCATTGGAAAGAGGCATAATTTTGGAAGAATGCCTTCTACAGGGGTACTTTCGAAGGATTTGTTTCATTGTATACTAATAATAGCTCACATGCCACCCAGTGGCCAATCCAGGCTATAGCGTATGGCGGCGTGTCCATGTTTAAAATTATGCATATGTGTAATAGAGCTTGGAATAAAGAACTATAAATGCCTGTCCGTTGCACGCAGCGAGAAAAAAAATCTATGGATGACAGGCGTGCTCAAAACTTACGAAGAAAGAACGAATAGTAAAAGACAAACAAAACTCATAACAGGGTTAATCTGAGCCCGTGATAAAAAACAAAGAAAGAGGGAAAAAATAGACGTATCGTCCGGCAATCCCGTTTCTATATCCATTATAAGGTTGCATTGTGAAGTAGAGATAAAGAAAGGTGATAAAGAAACCGCTTTTCCACTCTGATAAGCGCCGCGATACATGGGAGCAAGGCATGGTCTATTTATTTTTGTTACTTTGTTCCTAGGTGTTCTTATCACTTCTCATCTCTTTTCTCTTGAGTTACCGATGTGTGTAACGAAAGGCGCCATATCTGCTCACGTCGGGGCCCTGTATCCCGGCCGCAGACACGTTTCGTCATACGCACATTCATCACTTTAACCGTGTGTACAAAGCGATCACAATACAGCAGTGAGTGAGTTAGTGAAACAACTTTAATCGGTCCACAATAGACGCGAGTAAACTCAACGTCACCTGGCTAGGCCCACTCGGGGACCAACAGGTCAAACCTGACGGCCCTCTCGCGGGCCCTCTGGACTGTCAGGATTTGAGAGGTCTGGTCCTGGGCCTTAATAAGCTTCATCAGTTCCTCTTGGCTGAAAGGGAGACCGGCAGAGGCGCAGCCCCACAGGACATGCACGAAGTCCGCATAACCACGACACATAGGGCAGTCCGGCCTTGGGAACCGTTCGGGGTAAGTTGTGTGCAGTGCCGCAGGGCTCAGGGTAAGTGCGTGTTTGCAGAAGTCTGAGAGTGACTGACTGGGCCCTGCACTAGCGAGGAGTGCGGCGGAGGCAGGAGTCTTCTTGATACATAATTGTGCTTACAGATCTCGTTGTACGAGCAGAGAGGCTCGGGTCGCCCAGTAGAGGACGCGTTACCCGGCGCACGGTCAGTCAAATCTCGTGCAGCCGAGTGTGCCTCCTCGTTGGGGTTGAGCGAGACACCCTCAATGGTTCCAAGGTGCGCAGGGAACCAGGCCAATGAGTGATGTTTGAGGTCTTTAACATTTTGATGATACGTAGGGCCTGGGGAGCCACCATTCCCATCTGAAAGGCCCTGATAGCGGTCTACGAGTCTGAATAAATCGTGTCATGTACGCCGTCCGTCAAAGCAAGAGCAATGGCAACCTGTTCTGCAGCGCTGGAACTAGAAGTGCGGATGGTAGCGCAGCTGATAATTTTCGAATCACAGTCGATGACCACTGAGGAGAAGGCTTCTGCTTGAGCGTACGAAGCAGCGTCTACGAAGCATGTTCGATCTTTGTCCAAGCGGGCACTGGCGAGCAGAGCTTTACCCCTGGCTAGTCTTCCTCCTTCGTTGTAGGTCGGATGCATATTGCGTGGCATCCGGTGTATAAAAATATTGGATCTTACGTCGTTGGGCCGCTTCACAGCGTCGGAACCAACGACCGTGGGGTTATGTCCCAGCATGCCAAGTATAGCTCGGCCAGCAAGATATGATTCACTATACCATTGTCAAGCTGTCGAGAAGCTACCGAGAGATAGCTTTCAGCAGGGCTCCTCGGCTGTCATGCAGATATTTGATGGCAAAATAATGAACGGATTTGCACAGACTAGCGTGTGTAGCGATATGCATTTTCACCAAATGTCGTGACCTACAAACTTCCTGCGAGCACTCATTTGTGTCACATCACAGCGCGTTTACGTAATCCAAAATACGTAACTGCTTACTGCAGTTGTATAAATCCCACTTTGTCTCAGACGTGATTTCTTTCGCTTTCATGTCGTTCACTTAACGCAGCTTACAGCTACTACTTACAAGTGCCCCATGCAATGTTCTGGTTACCATATTTACATAATTTGTTTTCTTAGTTTTTTCATCCTGGCTGGTGGTTGACCATTTCATTCTTGTACCCTCAAGCTATATCAGGGCAGTGACAACGTAACAGTGCTAGCAGCAAAACCTCAAAGTGGACAAGTTGGTTAATACTTGGTGAATACCACCCGACTGGGACGATGTCCAAATAAGTAGAAACACATCACAAGCGCTGATTTATACCTGGATATTATAGCAATCGGAAGTGTCTTTTCATCGCAAAAATTTGCCATATCGCGCAACCAGATCGGAATTATAAAATGGCGACACGTGATTGAACTGAACCAGATACAAATATTGTACATGGACAGATAAGCACAAGAGCAACTTGTCCAACAACATGCGGGCTACAACGTATCACTTCTCCGTATACGACGCAAGAAAAGCTGTTTTTTTTTGTGCCTAATTTAAAGAATGATGCCCTTGATGGCGTATCTTTGCTACAGTTAGCATATTTTAATAGCTTTTAATGCTTTATTGCGTAATTCCTTAAAAAACAGAGTTTGTGACCAACACATATCTAGTGGAAGTATATGTGTCTATACATGTAAAGGTGATTCATCATACGTGGGTTCGCTCAAGCGACGCCAGCGCCAGAGTGGAAGGCGAATGTCATCTTCCTTTGTCGCCGGCGTCACGTGCGTCTAACAAAGCTCTAGTACTACGCATTCGGCAACGAATGCTCCCCTATAACAATTTAATCAAACTCCGAATGAAAGACGCAAGTCTTACCCCGCAAGAATACCATAAGAATCCTCGGGTTTTTTTCCTGCAGTACAATGGTAAAGCAACAACATGTTTGCAGAAGCTGACCGTACAACTTGAACAGGTCCTTGCAATGATGTGTAGAGTAACTAGACAAAAGAGAGGGAACAGAAAGAACACGATCTGCGTAAGGTTATAGAAGCCTTGATCTTTTCAAAGATAATGTACTATCTACCATACTCTAAGATAACCAACACGCAGCGCAAGAAGATAGACATTATAATTAGAAAGTGTGCTAGACTTGCCCTGGGAGGTCCTAAGTTCGCACGCAACCATAGAATTAAAGCAACCGGCCTCTTTAACTCACTAGAATACAGAATAAACATGCACAATCAGGCGCAAATACAGACAACCAAATGATCTGATCAGGATCGACAAATACTGAACAGACTGGGATACGAAACCGCTAACTTACCCCCAACTCCGCCGAAATTACCATCATGGGATGATCTGCCAAGGATAACCGTAGACCTCATTTCAAGAAATATGCACTGGGAAAAGAATCGAAAGCGGCGGTCAAAAAGAACAAATATACTGCAGGAGACAGAGGATAAAGGCACATTCTATACAGGTGCCAGTCATAACGCTGAAATCAGCAAAGCAGTGGTCATGGGCCGTAAGTGAATGCTTGTCAAAAATTACTTGAGAGTCCCAATGCCTCAAGACGCGGAATCACTGACGGTAATGCTTGCCATAAGGGAAATGACAGATACATCTGACACTATCACAATCCGAACAGACCGTCAAGGCGGTTGCAGAGATATTCAAAATAATGACCTTGCTTTCCACATACGCACAAGGCTCCACATGTACATACATGCTCACCCCTTTCTACACCTATGTACACAATGGGTTCCAGGCCATCAAGGATTGCAAGGGAATGTAAGAGTACACCAGCTCTCCCGCGCAGAAAATCCGGGACCTCCTATCCTTTGGCCTGTCGAAGACACTTACAACCCCAGCAAAGAGCGGAAGATTCAGCGAAACAAAAGGCTACATATTTTGAAGTCTCGGAGGGAAACATCTACACTGCTCCACACACCATCACACACGCATTCGAGGGAGGACGCCTCTATCATACGAAAAGAACAAACACACACATTACTCGCAGCACACTATACGCATTACAATACCAGGGAATTGCAGACAGTAAAGGGCCTATACAACAAATAAACACACCTTGTGGGATTGCACAGCTAACGCCAACTTCAAATAGACAATATTTTCCAAATTACCACACAACCAGCGTCCTGGCAGCTGGGAGGAGTGGACCACTCCGCCCCCCCCCCCCCCCCCCCGCCGAAAGTTTCAAAAACTGTGGTGGTCGCTTCTGGTGCAGCACGTAAAGAACGTGCTGGGCCAGGAGGCATTAGCCTACCAGGAGGCCCGGACTTGGGCTTTAGTTCCTTGTGGCCTAGTAAATGTTATTTTCCCTCTCTCTTTCCCCGCGATTGAATAGCCCACTTGCTCAATCCCACTGCATCGGCACATTTCTGTTAGCGGTCGAAGTCCAAGTACCACTCACCACCAACCACCGACCACACAAACAGGCGATAGTCAAAGACAGATATTACTATCGAAAATCTTACGCGGTTCATTTTATGCCACTGCGTTGAAATTTTGATCAAGAGAAATACGGGCAGTTGCACAAGAGAACGAAACAATTAGAACACACATAAGATAAACAAGAAAATAGGTCTCAGCGTCACTAAGTGATGTAGCAGTCGTTATCGCGCACCTAAGTACGTTTTTCCTAACAAAAATTGCTCGGATAACTTCGCGTTCTGACGTAATTCTTGAGCCATGTAAAGGTGGCGTGTCGTGCAGCATCATAACTTGAAATGCTCAGCTATGAACAGCCTGCCTTTTTGCAAACGTTATTAGTGTGCTCTTTAGCCATATCACTAAAAACATTCATCCTTTTGGACTATATACTGTCATCGTAAACATGGGTTTTTTTGGCTTACCACATTCGCCGAACAATCCGTAAACCCGGTTCTGTGTGATTTGGTACTGTGACAACATTTCTTTGTAATGGTTTCATCCAGAAAACCAGATATAAGTGGTCGAGACAGCCATTATTATTAGAAAGTGACACAGGGACCCATTTTCGGGACGGTTTTTATTAGGATGTAGTTGTTTATGCTTCTGTAATGGTTTCCGTCCTCCTATTGGCCACCACTTCATCCCTCACGCAATCTACAGCTATGCATGAACAATATAATGCTTTTCTTTCTTGTTTGTGTGCACGGTGTTTATTAAGGCGAAAGCCTTTTATTGCGATAACAATTATATGAACACTCCAAAGCGGATTGCTGCTGTCGGCGTCGCCGTGAGGTTCCATATGACGTCAGGCGATGAAATCGTTGCCGCGCTCCGGACGCTGTATGTGCGAGTGAAAGGGTGCGAGGGACGCGCGCTTTCACGGGGAGCGAACGCACGTCGGAGAGCAAACGCGCGTAGGGAGCCTACATGCAACGCCGTTTTAAAACGGCGGTGCATGTAGGCTCCCTAAACGCGCGTTATGCGCCGTTCTCCCTGGTGGGCAGCAAAATTAAGCGTCTGTTTCCTCCTTTACAATCACCATATATAGCGTGCAAACGCGACTTTTCCGTCGCGCGAAAGGCCGTGGGGGATGGGAGGGATGGAAGGGAGGCGACGTTTAGCTGCGGCATCAAATGCGTATTTATATAAAAATGTTGCGAGGCGAGAAGGTGGGTAAGATTTCCAACGCAGCTCGACGAGTGTCCAATTCTGCTCTCGTCGAAAACCTTCGAGCCGCCCCGAGAGGCACCGGCAACAGTCACCAACGCCGCGCGCGTTCCGTGCGAACGCGGGCAAAGCGCAGCCGGCGTCGACAACAGTTCTGCGCGTTGCTGGTGCTGCTGCGTGTACAAGTTTATACAGCTGATAAAACTATTATCCTTGCTCCGTATAGCTCTCTACTAATTTGCTATCGCAATTGATGCTTCGCCTTTCGCGTGAAATTGCGACATTTTATGTCTAAACAGTTAGTCGACCTTGAGCGGAAAGGCATCGGCTGCACGAAAGGTAGAAGAAAGCTGCTAACCCTCATCCTTTGGTAGTCGAACCATGGACTTTTGTGAGAGTCGCACCCATGACTTCTGGTGTTAATGAAGGTGAAGTTAATTCAGGCACAGTTAATTGAGGCACTCCAACCCACAATCTTTGGTGGATGTCGAACCTTACACTTTGGGTGGGAGTCGATCCCACCACCTTCGGTGGTAATTACGGTGAAGTTTAAAGCACTCGAACCCATGACCTTTCATGAGAGTTGAACCCACCCCTTTTGATGGTAATAAATACGATGTTAATTAAGGCACAGCTAATTATTAGAGAGGTAATTAAGGCACTCGAACCCACGACCTTGGGTGGGAGTCAAACCCCCGACCCATGGAATTAACGGGGCTAACTGAGCGAAGTAAACGAAGCGAATTAAGGGGGGTGTGTACGTCGTGCCCCTCTTTAATGCATCGGCACTGGGGCTTTCACCTTCAACTCGTCTTAGGGATAACGTAAGAGACCCTGTGAATTTACAGCAAAGCTGTTTATGCAGACCCTGTGCCGTCGTTGTCGGACTTCGCTAAAAAGGGGCCGCGTGACCTAGAGGAGAGGAAAAGGAGAGCTCAACAGGGGGTCACACCAACGCATTCCCTCTAGGAGAATGCTGTGAGAGGGTGCAGAAAAGGGGAATGGGGAGGGGGGTTGACTATGGGCCGTATTCTGAAACGTTCGCCTAGGCGAAATTTCTTTTTTCGCTTTCAGGCGTGCGCTGATTGGCTGTTTTAGAAAAATTGGATGAGCTGATTGGGTGGTTGAACCGACGTCATTCAATTTTGCTCAACCAGCCAATCAGCGCGCACGCTGACTTCGCCTAGGCGAAATTTCGCCTAGGCGAACGTTTCAGAATACGGCCCTATGTCGCGCCGTCCAATACTCGCGTTAGAGGTTGGAGGGGGAGAGCATGAGGCGCGCTGACCAATGGCGGTGTAGGAAAAAAGTAGGTCAACGGATGAGTGGGGTGTAAGAGGAGTTCGCGTCAGCGTTGGTTGTATACACGGAGCTTTGGATTAGTGGTTGCGCATTTCCATCCCAGCTACAACTACGGGAAGGCCACGAGTAGTGTGTACTCCTGAGGAGAATCTGCCTACCGCGAGCGCCAGCGACAGTTGGCTCGTGAACGGGCTCATCGGCGTAGAGCCGACCCCGAGCTCCGTGCCGGAGATGTCGAGTTTAAAACGGCAGCGCCGGGAGGCTGATGCCGAAGTGCGTGCCCGAGACGCGGAAAGACATCGGTGGTAACACTGCTTGCGAAGTTTGACTTGCATGGTGTAATACTCGGTGTAGCTTACACAGCTTCGCTGTTCTACCATCTTCACGGAGTGGAAAGGGCGGTGATTTTTATTTGCTTCTTTTAATGTGCAATGCTATCAATCAGTAGGAATGGTTCGGCGAATGTATCGTCACGGGACTTTTTATTGCGATAGCAATTATATGGACACTCCAAAGCAGATGTCTGCCGTCGGCGTCGCCGTCGCCGTCGCCGTGAAGTTCCGTATGACGTCAATGGAGATGAAATCGTCACCGCGCGCCGCCGAACGCTGTATGTGCGAGTGAAAGGGCGCGAGGGACGCGCGCTTTCACGAGGAGTGAACGCACGGCGGAGAACAAACGCGCGTTCTGTGCCGTGCTCCCTTAAGGGCTGCAGAAGTAGGCGTCTCTTTCCTCCTTTACAATCACCATATATGTAGAGCAAACGCGCCTTCCTCTGACGCACGAAAGGCCGTGGGTGGGGGGGGAGGGGGAGGGAAGGGAGGGGACGTTTAGCTGCGGCACCAAGTGCCTATTTATATCAGAGGCTCCGGCAACAGTCACCAACGCCGCACGCATTTTTTGCGAACGCGGGCAAAACGCCGACGGCGTCGACAACAGTTCTGCGTGTTGCCGGTGCTGCTGCATGTCCAAGTTTATACAGCTGATAAAGCTACTATCATTACTCCGTATAGCTCTCTACAAATTTGCTATCGCAATGGATGCTTCGCCTTTCAGGTGAAACTGCGACAACTTTTTTTTCAAGAACCATAATTATGTTGATTCTCATCGATGAAATTCATTAGGGGTTGCTTTCAAATGCACCGGGGAATAAACTCAACGTGGCGATAGGATTCAAAAGAAGTTTTAAAATTGGATTTAATTTATTCTGAGCGGCCGTCCGCTGGTAGCGCAAGCCAAACATGCCTGCCGGCCGCTGCCCACATCATGATTGAGTCACATTCAGGTAATGCTCCCCCCGAGGAATGTTCAGCTTTATCGGAGGGTTCTGTTTCTAATGCTTGCAATAATGACACATATAATTATGACTGGGGCAGTGTCAGCATAGAGGTTCGGGTGGCCGAGCGCGGGGGCCCAAGTGTCCCCTGTCCCGATGCTCCTGACAATATTGATTTAACTTCAACCAATGTTTCACCATATAAAGCACTATGTTGATCGAAACTATGAAGCTTTATATTTTATTATAGGTTCTAACATTCCACCCATTCTTTGTCAATCCCGTATAGTGGGTAGGAGGCACATGCTCGATAGAAAATAATTACACACAACAACCACATCAGACAATGACGATTGCTAGGTCGCCTGAAGCTTCGCCTGCAGCTTGAATACTCCGGGATAGCCATATTTTGTCCTGCGCCAGGCACTGATCGTCAATGTAGGGCAAAACAGTATTGATCAGTGACTCCAGGCAATGGAGGTGGTCACGTATATGCAGGGATTCAATCTATCCCGCTTGGAAGAGGTCGCAGGCTTCTTTTATGATTTACGAGCTGCAGCAATGGTGGACTGGCGCGGCGCTCAATCTCCGCGTCCATCTCGACGAGCTTCGCCGGGAGAACGAGACACTGCGTCGGCGGATTGCAAAGCCGTCTGCTGCGACTTACATCACGTTCGTGGGGCCGGCACTCGCCGCTAATACTGCCACGTCCTCGGTGGCGTTCGGTCCGTGAGGAGTTAACGCACAACCCGAGGGGTGGCCTTTTATTCTTCTTAGCACTTTTCTTTGGTTGATTTTCTGTGGCTGATTAGATGCAGAGTACTGAATGTGCAGCAGAGGTATAAACAGAGAAGCGAGTTGAGATCAAACTGTCGTGTTTCGATCTCTGCATTACCAGTATTTGACCCACTGCCACTTGATAGGTGGTTTAACTTAATATAAGCGGCACGCTTCTGACCGGCCCTTTCCACACATGCGAAATAAACCCACCTGTCTGACCAGCTTCTCATGCCAATCGGCCTTGACCGAAGTATTTGGCTTCAATACTTTTGTGATCTATTGCGTTTTGGTTGTCTATTGCAGTCAGTCCTGGTAAATTTGGCCGCACAGTTGCCAAATAGCGAGCTTGTGCCAAATAGCGAAAATGATTGTTGCAGAATCGCTACTCAGGAGACTTCATGCACACCATCGCTCGGCATCGGTCATATTTGTGTCACAGAAGTGCACGTGTTTCATTTTCTATTAGATCGACCAACAGGAATTTTTAAGTAGATCTAGACCTCTAACTTGAAGTGCGGTAGCAGACAACAAACTTATTGGAGCGTTTGCTGCGGTACAAACCAGTTGGTAAGATTGCTCAGCCTTGTCGTAGTGTACAGTGCGCATAACAGAATCCTCGGAATCCTCGTAAATTTTACGTCGCAATGAACATGCGCACCGAAGAACAAGTACATTTCTACAAGATAACAAGTATCATGCTATTTTTGATAAATCAGCTGCTACTGAAAACTCCTTCGATGATGCCTGTCCATGGAGTCCGCACAAGAAAAGCAAGAAAAAGGCGCCACTGAAAATTGGGTATTCGAACTGGTCAACAGTGAACAAACAAGTGCAGCCATTGGCCGGAGCCATCGTTTGGCGAGGAGACTTCTCTTGAACGCCACTGTTGCTTCTTTTTTTTGGCAGCTTTTATATTGAAACACATAAAATGTTTAACTTTTGTCCCTGACCATCGTCTAACCGTGATCTCAAAGTTGTTTCTGGGCGCTAGATGTACCGAGACGTATCCTAAATTTTCTTAATCTTGTCACAAAATATTTAAAAAATTGTCTCATCTAACAAGACTTCGCGCGTGGTGCGGAAGGTGGCGCAAATTCTAGGAGGTACGCAAGCACTAGTGATCACGCTGGAGTGTGCAACGAGTCATGCATAAATAACGGGCGCATTTGACCCGTAAATTTGATTTGGATGACCAAAGACTATACTTGTCGCTATGGCCATAAATTAAGTTAAATTAGGGGGGTTTTACGTGCCAAAACCACAATCTGATTATGAGGCACGCCGTAGTGGGGGACTCCGGAAATTTGGACCACCTGGGGTTTTAACGTGCACCTAAATCTAAGTACACAGGTGTTTTCGCATTTCGCCCCCAATCGAAATGCAGCCGCCATGGCCGGGATTCGATCCCGCGACCTCGTGCTCAGCAGCCCAACACCATAGCAACTGAGCAAGCACGGCGGGTGCTGTGGCCGTACTTTGAATATTGCTGGCTTTTGCGCGGCACAAATTCCTACAATCAAGAGTCAATTTCTAAACTGGTGCTTCTGACAGTTGCATTCTTCGTCGTCCCTTTAAGGTGAGAATATAACTATGTTTTTCCGAAGGATGGCGAGCCGCCTAAGTGTGTTTACCCGGGGAGACGCTCCTTTCGCTCCCCCACTGTTGGTCAACTTACACAGTTTAAGGCGAGCATTTGTAAAAAAAGAAAGTCCAACAAGTCAAAAGGCTCACCTACCAGCAGTACATTTATTCACTGATGGAAAATTTGACCTCAGATTCCATTTATGCTTATTTCGTGATTGCCCAAAATACCTCGACAATAAAAATGACCAAACTGAAGTACTCACTACAACCTAAATGTTTATTGTACGCGCACCATATTATTTACATAGTCTCGAGAGTAAAAAAAAAAACCTCGTTCACCCGATTTAGATGGGTGCAAACACTGTATGAAAACCAACAGAAGAAAATCAAGACATTAGTGTTCAAGTTCTCAATCTTTTTCATTGTGTCGTGTTAGTTGTGCCCACTTACAATCATGCATTCAAACCAATTCGCTCAGTGGTCTTTCATGGTATTGCGCCGATCCATGCAGAATTCACTCGTATAGCATTCATAGACGGTTAAAGACTGTTGAAGTTAAGATACGATGCTTCTGACTTTTTCTTTTTTTTTCAACACGCACTCCTGTCATGCACCGCTGAAAGTCAATTTTCTTCATTGCTTCAGCAGCAGGATAGACAGTGTCATGTTTACACTGTGTTCTCTACTTTTTTTTTTGCAGAAGAAACTTCTTGCAGTGCTCATAGTACTTCCCGAGGACCTGCAGAAGCGAAATATCTTGTCGAACCCCACTTCTCTGACTTTTGGGCGCAACTGGCCTTGGACATAGTGGAGAGAACAGCCTGGAAAGTGGAGCGTTTTGACTCATTTACGTCGCTAGATGCATTTTTTGAAGATGTCCGGCATTACCCTTTCGGGGTAAGGCACTCTCTCTGCACGCACGATCAATCTTTGAGGCTGAACACTGCGCATAAATTGTTTCTCCTGGGATAACTAAGGTTTATGTGGAGTAAACAATAAAACATTAAAAAGTAAAAAGACAATAGCAAATCTGAAAACATATGCCAGCTCACACTTAGTCCGGGATAGTTGCATCACCGTATGCTGAAAGCTTATGTTGAAAGAAGTGTGTATCTGAAACAAAATGAAGCTGGCCAGGCCATGCAAAGTGTCAGGCGGATAACAAGTCTTCTGTTAGAGTTACAGATCGAGTTCCAAGACAAGAAAGCGCAGTCGATGTTGGCAGAGCATTAAGTTGTGTGATGAAATGATAATTTGCAAGCATGATGGAGTGAGCTTATTCAAGGCATGCATAGTTGCTGATTGCTCGTAGAGGCCTCCACCCCGACGTGAATATAAAATGATGATGATGGTAAAAGCGACTGGTAGGTCACAAGTACAAAGCATTATTAATAATTTTAAATCTGTTTCCACGAGTATGTTTATTTATATAGAGGGTGTTTTCGCGAACACTTTCACAATTTCTTTGAGGTTGCCTGTGGCAGATAGCCCAATTCTAGTTAATGAGCCGGTCTACTCCTAGAGGCGGACATTATTTGCACAAAAAAATGAAATGCATAATTGACTAATAAACAAAAATTCACGAATTAAGGTTTTCACTAATTACCTGATGGTCCATATTTCAATTTACAAATTGTAGCCGTGGAGTTCCCAAGGCGGATCCACTTAGAATTATTTCTCAGGATGACACCAGTTTCGAGATATTATTTCCCGAACTTTGCGAAGAAATGCAATGGCGTCCAGTTAGTTTCTTTAAAAAACGTCGTTTTATGTATTGAAGCGCAAAAGTAACTGGAACGTCAATGCATTTCTCCGCAAATTTCGGGAAATAATATCTCGAAACTGGTGCCATCCTGAGAATTAATTCCAAGTGAATGCGCCTTGCGAACTCCACGGCTACAATTTCTAAATTGCAATATGGGCCACCAGGTAAATAGGTAAAAACTTAATTAGTCCATTTTTGTTAATTATTCGATTATGCATTTCAATTTCTTGTGCAAGTAATGTCCGCCTCTTCGAGTAGACCAGCTCATGAACTAGAATTATGATATCTGCCACAGGCAACCTTTAAGAATATTTGAAAGTGTTCGCTGAAGCACCCTGTATATTGCGTTCTGAAAAAAAAGGTCCTATTTTGAGTAAATTGAAACTCCATTTCAGGAAGAGCGAATCCGCATGAAGCAGCGAAGAAACGCCGCCCTCAGGTTGAGATCCAAACCGAAGCTTTGGTCTGCGCTAGTCTTCGCTGCCTTCAGAGAGCTGGCTTCGGACTCGCCTGGGCATGCGGTCGCTACTCTGGCTCACTCTGGTCTACTTGTGGCTTTCAAGGACTTCGCTATTCACACACACTACTTTCAGGTATAAAAAATCATCACGCAATATTTCTTACAAGTTCATGGTGCCACAGAAATCGCGATGCTTCGTCGGAACGCATTGTGGCGAAAAATAACTTTTCTTGGACGAGCGAAAACAAGGAGGGAGACGTGACGATAACATGGCAACCCCCAACCACGTTGTCATTCCGTTTTGTTTCTACGGTTAAACTGATTCATTTGTTAGTCATTAACAGGCCAAAAAACAAGTACAGTTGCTGTTATTTTTTTCAGCATATGAGTTCGTAATTTTATTTGCAGAATTAATAAATAATATATCCGAAGTTATTGCCAGATGTCGCCTAGTTTCTTAAAACCTTTTGTTTTTGACCAGTTGCCTTGGCAGGTTGGCAGGCGGCGATATTTATGAAGCCACTGCAGACTACGAGCTTCTCTTTGCATAAGGGTACGGTAGTATTTCTTTCACTTCCTTGAACCTATTCCTCCTTTGAAAAAAAGAAAAACGTACGTGCATGTAGTCTTACCCTTGGTTCCTTTTCGTTTGCTCCTGTTTTCTCTGTAGGAACACGAATGGCCGCAAATTATTGTAATTGTCTTAAATTACTAGTGCTTCGACCGTTGTAGTTTCTAAGCCTCACTCATTTCATTGCAATTTCTAGCGGTTTACGTGCCTTAACAACACTTTGCTTATGGCATATACAGTAGCGGGGCCTCCAGATGTCTTCTGACCACCTTTGATTCTTTAACATGCACCCAATGCAAGGAACATCAGTATTTTTGCATTTTGCCCCCATCAGAATGCGGTTGCTATGACCGAGATTTTTTTCACGACCTCGGGCTTATCAGCCAAATGCCGTAGCCGCCTAGTTACGGTGGCGGTTTAACACGTTATTATGCGCATACTATTTAGTCATAGATCTCGTCGTGAGTATGCCGCTGTCCATGGATTACACTAGTGATCTATATCATACATTACAACATCCTGGTACATTCGCCTGGTTTTTTCGGCTATCGGACTCGGAATGCAACACTGCGGAGCCGAATGTTTATAGAAGCAAGAAAAAGCGTGCCCGCGCCGAACGTGCCGCCACTCGCAAGAGCAATTCAAGGCCGGCACAGGAAACGCGTCAGCGCGCATTCTGTTGTAAGCAAACAAGGTGTGGAGGCGCAGATATAACTCACCTATATGCCACCGCGAATGTCATAGTTGCAGAAACCACGCCAACGAAGGTTGCTGCAGGATCCAAGTGACCGAAACTCTGCCATATCTCAGATGAGCTTCCACATAGATGTGTAGAGCGCGCCCGAGTCCTCTGAGCAGGAGCACACCGCTTTGAAATAACCAGCCCACTGTGTTTCACGTGGTCAATTTTCACTTGCCGCAAGTAACTCACAACCCACCGAAAACGATCAGCCGATTGTACCAATAATTTAAAGCAGCAGTACCTTAGCTTTGACTGTTGCTGCTAAACACATACTCGACGACCAGCTCAAGCTGATCTAGAGAGCAGAGAAGATGGCAAGAACCAGCGGAGCCCTGGACTAGGGGCCTCGACCATTAGCGATGCCCCATTGGGGAAAAACAAAACTCTATCTTTGTAATAAAGTTTATCTATCTATCTATCTATCTATCTATCTATCTATCTATCTATCTATCTATCTATCTATCTATCTATCTATCTATCTATCTATCTATCTATCTATCTATCTGTCGCTAACACTCTAAACAATTCAGAACTAAGGAGTGTATTTAGGCTCAAATAGCGCATTTTCACGATCGTTCCCAACGAGAAGCTTTGCCATGCTTGATTGTCAATATTTTGTCTCGGCACCGTAAAGGCATTTCCACCCTGTGGGATTTCTCTTGTCTGATTGGAACAAGCATTATGAGTCTGTCTCACTGCTCACAATTGTTTTTTCGACACACTGCACTGGCTACCTTCCTGACACGAACTCTGGGTTCCGCCGATTTGAACAAGCGTTCGTGACCTGAAATAACGGGTGTGCAGCGTTAAAGAAAGGAAACCCACGTAAAATAGATTGCGCTTATTGTAGAACAAGAGAAGACCCTGAAAGGTGCAAGATTTTGTCAAAGTATTGTGTCTTGCATTTTAACGAAGTAACCAAGATGGCTACCGGTTATTTCTTCTCCTCTGTGCAGATATATTCTTGTTTCTTAAAAAGCATATATATGCTCCTAATGAATGTGAGGATCGCTGTCTAAATTATCAACAGTAATATGAAACACATTGTAGCGGTATTTTTGCTCTTCGTGGTGACGCTCTGTAGTTTTAAAGTAAGGAACAATAGAAATTTAAAAAACACATTTTAGCGTACCATTAGCCTGTTTGATATGAATAAGCTTAGCGTACGCGTCTTCCCATACATTTGTTCACTGCCACTCGCATTTCAACATGCAGGTCACAAGGAAGCTCATGGAGTCAGCGGGTGTAACGGTGTCCATAACGGCAAATGCATCCTCGTGCATACACGACATAGACAAGCTGGACCCCATCATGCTCACTGGCTACAGTGAGCGCTGGGAAGATGCGAGAGACACAGCGCTGTGGCACGTGTGCGTCGATTCGCACTTTGCACTGAATACACACCACCAGCAAAACGAACTGTGGCACTCCGAGGACTGTGACGATAAGTGCGTTCGCAATGCAGCCATTTCATTTAGAGGCTTCCATTAACGGAAGTTAGCCTAATTCTCCTGAATTTTGGCATGTACTTGGGAGCAACGCTTAAGTCGGGCCAACGGCGATTTGCTTATCCAAATAGACTTAAATACTTCGGTGAGAGAACCACTGAACCAATTTGAATTAAATTTGTTGCATTTGAGAGCGAAAAGTAATGTTGGTATCTTTAAGAAGCAAACTTTTATTTTATGACTTCAAAATGCTTACCAGATTTCCCGAATATTAGTAAGTTTCAAAAAAATGAAGCCCGAACATCGCTAATCCGTAACTCTGCACCACAGAGAGCTATCACAGTTCTGTAAACTGCAGCTGTTACAGCATCTAAGGCAAACGAACTTCATATCTGAATGAACTGCTTCCATTAAATTTTCAGATATTTTTTAAGGATATTGCACACATTCTATTCTGCAATTGTTAGTACATTTCATCGCATCTATGATAGATTCATTTTGCCCGCTTTGGATTTAGAAATAGGTGTAGTTTATAGAATTGTAATATCATTATACTATTAGTGAGTTAGGGAATTGAAGACTTAGTATTCCAGTATTTTTCATTCTTGCAGTTTAGAACAAATATTGTAAATGAAATAACGGCTGGATAAAAATATGATTCCTCAAGTCAATATTTTTAATACGACAAATCAGATTGAAATGGGTGCAGTAGTTACCGAGAGAAAGAAGTTCTCAGTTCCCGTGTATTAACATAGGAGATCCCAGGCTAAAGCTTCCTCGTAAGTAGCAAGTTTAGACTGCATTGTGCAGCGAGAATGCGAATAGAAAAAGGTATAGCTAGCAGATAAGCAGTTAAAGAGCTAGTAGCATCGTTTAAAATAATAAACGACCTTCTTTGTCAAAATTGCGTTTTATGCAAGAGAACGGTTGTTCAATCTTGTTATGGCATTGCGTTGTAGTCACCAGATATGGCGGCCATTTTTACTTGCCTTATGATTGACAAATTCCGCTCAAGTTTTCACGGATGTCTTGGCATTACCTTACACTCAGTGACAAACCACAGAAGTACAAGGTGCAAGAGGAAGGCTGCAGCGTGCTGTGTAACGTTAACAAAATAAGGAATGTTACTCTTTTTGTTATTTTCGTATTGTTTAGAATGGCTACGTAAAATAAAGAAGTGTAGTCACACCTTGGACGAACGACTTTATTCTTCTATAGAATGCATTCATTTTTGTAAGTAAGGAGAAAGCCTAAAAAAAGAAAGGCGCGACTGATGCAAGACCAAGTACTATGAGAGTAGGTTATACTAGGATGGCCAACTACTTGAGCCAAGCACTGAGCAACAGAACCATATGCGCAGAATAAAACTCAACCTTATACTCTTAGCGATTGCCTAGGGAGTTTTACATACTGCATTGAAATATTGGACTGTCTGTTTTCTACTCCACTGTTTTACTTATAGGAAGGCATTCGAATTTGCATGCACTGAGTGCAGACCAATTTTTTTTGCTCTTTGTAAAGGGAAAAGAAGTGCTGGAAGGCCATGCCGGAGCTGCTTTGCGACAAGGTATCCCGGAAATTGCAGAAGGATCTCAACGGCATTGTGTCACCTGAAATGTGGTCCGTGGAAACACAGTTCTACTTGGGCATGCCCAAAGCGTGGTTAGAGCGCACGAGACATTTGGCAGAACAAATGGCTGAAGGTACGCCAACTGCCGGATCACCGGACATCATGATGTGAATTCTCCGATACTAAAATAAATAAAGTAACTAGACTTTTTTGTTGTCATTCTTGCCTTAGTCAACTGCCGCACACTTTTTTCATAGCATTTTAGTTCTGAGGGGCCTTGTTTTTCCTCATATTCGCAGTTCTTTTTTCTTATTTTTTTACTTTCGCATACAGCCATACGTAATGCAGCTGCGCGATCTCTTTAAAACGTTTGTTAGACAGGTACTCTCTGTATCCTTACATCCTTACTTCCTCACGAGCCACGGAAACTCAGACGCCAATAAACCCATGAGATCGGCCATGGCGAGGTAGCCATGATTCTCAGCCACAGCTGCCGCATTCCGTTGTGCCGGTTATGCGAAAATGCTTTTGTTCCGCCCTTTGGGTGCCTTTTAGAATAAAATAAATCTGTTGGACAGGCTTCATTATAGTCCGGGTGCCCGGGTCACATTCTCTTGTGGAATAGCCAGAGGTTGTTGAAATGCGTACTAACTTCACAAAAACAAAATTAGGTAAATAAAACCCCTATAAAGAAAAAGTTCGTGCTCGTGCTTAATGTACACAAACTTTTACACTACCTTAAGAATGTAGCGGGTCAGCACGGGGTACAAGTGTTGTTTTCATGCGCCCCTGGCAAGATAAGTGGTAATTGGCCGGCTGTTGAAAGGCGAGTAAGTGAAAGGTCTGAATTCCGAGATATATTGGAAGATGCAACAAGCTATACGTTGGTCTGCGGCAAAATGAATATCATGTATGCCATTACTTTTTCCTGTGGGCGATTATACAGGGCGGTGCACTTTTATAGGGAACACTCAAATTTGGGCATCTCACTTTTCTGGCGCCCTAGCTGCAGGTGGCTGCGGAAGCAATGCCAATGCACGGCACAAGTGTGTCGAAGGGAGACAAAGCTGCCAATCACAAGTTATCTGCTTCAAATCTAGGTGAGTGCGCCCTTGCGAGAAATGGAAGTCCGGTCGTGCTCTGCAGTGAAGTGTTCGCTTTAATATTGGACCCCTCTTTACTTAGGTCATACTGGTAAATGCATAAATGTTAGGCTTAGAGAGCACGCTTTTCGGCTAGGAAAAATGATTACGCGTCAATGCCAGCGCATTACCGTGTTGCCAACTGCTCAGCATTCTTGTCCGACACGTGCTTGCCAAACATATCGTCAGAACACGAGATTGACAGTGGAAGCAGCTGAATGTATTAATGAGGCTTTGATAAAACTCTCTAAAAGAACTGGCATAGGTCATCAATAGGTTATTTTTATACAAGGGTCTAAGAGGCGAAACAAACTTTTTTGTTTTTACGTGATTGTTATTTATTTCACATTCTGCGTGCATTTATACCTAGCTCAGCATGAATAAAACATATACCGGTGTCACGTGCATACTTGTGATCGCGATCGGGGCCGATACGGATTGACTCTGACACGCATCGAATGTTGCTACACGGTCATTTGCGATCGCGATCTTGCGGGACGCGGATCCGTACAATCGCGATCCGTGAAAGCTATCAGGCCTCTTGAATCCAATCGCAGGCTTGTTGTCTGCACCTTCTATCGCAGTATTCGGAAAACGCCAAAAAAAAGGGGAAGGCAGCTCAATAAGAAAACGTCCCACAACGTTTTTATCAGCAATAGCAAGCTGTAAAATTGAAATAATGTCCCAAATTTACCATATTTGGCTAATCTGAATTTGCAGCCAAGCATTATGGAATTCTGGGAGTTCCTCCACGATCCGAAGACGATAGTAACTCGATCCAGATCATTGGACCCCGTAGCAGCGACCACTGTTGATCGCGATCAAGAAATCTGATCGGGATCTGCACGATGGCGATCAGAAGTGCACTTGTGACGCCAGTATTAGTGGTGAGTCAGCACTTGACCCACGGCTTTCTCCATCTTGGTGCTGTGTCTATTAGGGGTGTTACAAGACGAAGTTATGCCAACACACCTGAATTTCATTTCCATTGCAGATGCATGATATCACTGCCTCTGTCGTCTCCATTTATGATAACCCTAAATTTATTGTTATCTTCAAGTAAAGCACAATGCTCTCTGTATTTCTCTGATGCCACGTTCCAGACGAACTCAATGTCCTCATTACTCCTTAGATTCACCAGCTGGAGCACTTGTGATGATACTGTGCAGTAAACAGTGTAATTGTATTGTAACTATTGCACAACGAAGCACTGCCAACGCGACACGTGAGAGGTTTGATTGCAAGCTTTGTCTATGCAGCAACCAACAAACATTTGCATCAGAAATACAAACAGGAAACTTAAATGTGGAAACAAAGAGAACACAACAAAAATACTATAGGCGAAATGCTTCAGTTAACTTTGCGAATGATGAAGAGACTCAGTTTATTTTTCCGCTTTACTGCTCACCGAAAATAGTGGGCTTTTTCGCAGGCGCATCTTGACTGAAAAAATAATTGAGTAAAGCTGGAAGAAAGGATATCATAATAATTGTTGTATCTCGTTTTTTTTTTGGCTTGTTTTTGTATGAAAACTCTAGTTAACAAAAGCTCATACTTCACTTATGACTTATTTTACTCTTCGTTCTTGGCGTGCCGCAGAACCATGTCTGCTCTTTTGGCACCGATCATCGGGATGGTGCCTATTGCTTCCCAAGAGACGATCTCTGGCATTACTCAAGCATAGCTGACACACAGTCCCGTCATACATATTACCTTAAATATAACTTGAAACATCTTGAGTGATCATAGGTTACAACAAAACGTAGTTCTAACTTCTTAGTAATTTGCATGAGTGAGCGGATTATGTGACCTAATTTGGTGCCCGACCAAAATCTATCTTAAACATTCTCTTAACATATCACGATGGTTTTGGAATAATGCGCCCTATTTCAACATAAATTACACGTACAGCTAGGAAACTAACAAGCGCAACATCCTTGCCCATATTCGAGTCAGTAGTTCAGAAATTAAAAGCCTGCGCACGTAATTAACCAATCAGAGGCTAACAGCTGCGCTGTAAAAAATAATCGTTTATTTTTGGTCACCATACTTAAACCTAAAGCGTAAATCAAAAAGCTCATCGACAAAATACTTATAGACAATGGACATCGGCAAAGACTTACAAGGGTTACTAATGTGTAGTAAATGGCAGATTTCAGGAAACTACTGCTTTTAAATCAATGCCCATTATTTGTGACAACTGCATCTACTATTATGCGAGTGAACTACCTCTCTCCTTCGCCTTCTCCTTGTGGTTGCCACTGGGCTCCGGCGAGGTAGTCGGCGATGTTACGTGGTCGCTCGCCAAGCTGTGGACGTGGCGCGTTGACGGCGAACCCTCGTACGCCCTTCTCACGGTATGCGCATCGCCGGTAGACATGGCCGGCTTCCCCGCAGTGATAGCAGAGTGGGCGGTAGTTGGGGGCACGCGAAATGTCCGTCTTCTTCTGGTAGCTGCGCTGGGTGACGGGCGAGTGTGCTGGCGGTGGTGGCGGTGGACGACGGAACTGCTGCTTTACGGGGCCCTGGCGCGAGCGCGGAGGGAGACCTTGACGGCGGGCGACGGTGGCGTAGGTTCCTTGCGAGAAAGGGAAGTTTGGGCTGTGGTTGAGGCGATGCTGGAGCTGCTGGCACTTCCAGTGACCGCTGAATCTCTTCTCTAACGGTGTCAGCGATCGAGGCCACCTGAGGCTGCTACCTTTTGCATAACTTCTGCCGCTCTTCCGGTACGACCGCGCTGATCGTCTCTGGCATGTCGTCGGCGCCTAGAGCGAGCGCACGGCGGTTGTATTGCCTGGCGCGCATTTCAAGCGTCTTCTGGATTGTTGTGGCCTCCGAAACAAATTGTGCGACAATCTTGGGTGGGTTGCACATCAATCCTGCGAGTGGTTGCTCTTTGACACCCCGCATAAAGAACCGAACTTGAACATGAACGCCACCGCATCTCCACCAGATGTTACGTAGTAGTGACAGTGAAGAAAACGGTCCCAAAACTGTCAATGACGAAACAGTCTTTTTATTAGGGGGAACCTGCGTCCACAAAAGCAAGTTTCACTCGAAGCACAACGATAGCGGCGAACACAGTCAGCGATTGTCAAAATCTGATCAGCGGCGAAACATGTCGGATTTTTTACATGAGTCATCGAAGGTTCCAGACTTATCCCTGGTACCCGCGTATCTTACAGAAAGTACTAGACAGTTCGCGTCGCTCATACAATCAGATTAAAGAAGCGTCGGGGACAAGAGACAACGGATAGAAACATCGATAACGTTCGAGAAACTTCCGATATATGCAGGCGCGTCCTTCGCCGAGTGATAATGTTTAACATTAGTTAGCCGGTAAAAAGTGGTCAGCGGTGAAAGATAAAAGAGTACACGTGTCAATAGGATCTCTTGAGTATGACACTATCATGCTTCGTCATTTCTTGATTAGGTACGTTGATACTTGGGAAGTTTACCTACTGGTACAATCTCTGGTTAACCTCCCTGTCTTCCCTTTACCCTTTTTATTGCGATAGCAATTATATGGACTCTTCAACCGGATTTCTGAAGTCGGCGTCGCCATCGCCGTCGCCGTCGCCGTGAGGTTCCGTATAGATTCCAAGGGCGATAAAATCGTCGCCGCGCGCCGTATATGCGCGAGCGAAAGTGCGCGGGGTACGCGCGCTATCACGGAGGGCGAACGCACGGCGGAAAGCAAACGCGACCGTCCCGCGAAAGGCCGTTGGGGTATGGGAGAGAGGGAGGCGGGGCGGCGCTGTGCTCTGGCGCCAAAGGCGTATCTTACCACTCAATCTCCCACGCGAAAGCAAGAAACGGGAAGAGGGAGGGAGGGGGGGGGCAGCTTTTCCTCTGCCAACAACTTCTCTGCCCGGCGGTCGCCCGCACCGTCTCTTATCTCCACACGGCTCTGACCATTGTATGGGCTGTGCATTTGCCGCTCAGTTTCCGTTGAAGCGATAGACCGCGCGAACTTGCGCTTGCTGCCAGCGTTTGACAGTCGTTAGCTGCGGTCATTCAGTGTGATCTATTCATGTTTGCTTGTGCGCGCTGACACCACGATTGTTAATTCAGTTAGTAAGCCAATGTGTCCAAGTTTATGCAGCCAATAAAACTACTATCCCTACTCCGAATAGCGCTCTACTAATTTGCTATCGCAATCGATGCTTCGCCTTTCGGGTGAAACTGCAACATTTTTTTTTACCTACTGGTTGCCTTGGTGCAATACCTCCCACTTCAATTGCTGCTCCTGAGATCAGCCTAATTACGGTTTCATTCATTACCTCTGTGTTATCTATATCTTCCTGTTCTAAATATTCATATTTGTTTGAGAGCACCAGCCTGAATTGGTTTGTTTGTTTTTGCCCTTACTGGGGGCGTCTAGGTTGGCCTGTTTCTTGACAAATTTTACTGTTTCTCTCTGCAAATTTAGAGAAATCCTAGACCTCACTATCCTGTGGTCACTGCCCTTTACCTTACCTAACACTTCTACAACCTGCGCACTATGCTGGGATCGGCAGAGAGTATGATATCTATTTCAATTCTTATTTCGCCATTAGGGCTTTTCCTGGTCCACTTTCTGTTCCTACGCTTAATTATGAAAGTATTCATTATTTGGAGCCTATTCATTTCGCGAATTCTACGAACATCTCTCTACTAGTGTTCCTGGAATCAATGCCGTAGTTTCCAATTGATTGCTCACCAGCCTGCTTTTACCCCACTTTTGCAGAGAAGTCGCCCACGACAACAGTATACTGAGTTTGCACCTTTCTCATCGCTAATTCAATGTCTTCGTAAAGCTGTTCTTTTTCTTCACCATCATGAGTGGAGGTTGGGGCATAGGCTTGTACTACCTTAATTCTATACCTCCTATTCAGCTTTATTACGACGACTGTGACCCTCTCATTATTCTGTAGAATCCGTCAACATTGCCCGCTATGTCCTTGGGTTAGAAATCCTACTCCATATATTCTCGCATATCTGGAAGACCCCTGCAGCATAGGACGTGGCCGTTATTCAGCACTGTTTACGCCTCACCAGTTTTTCTAACCTCACTAGGGCCAATAATATCCCAGGCAATCCCTGATATATACTCAACCAGCCCCGCTAAGCTAGCCTCACTCGAGAGCGTTCGCTTGTTGAACGTTGCCCTGTTCAGTTTCTAGTGGCGTCCTGTCCGGATCCTGAGATTCTTAGCACCCTCTGCCTCTGCCACGTCGCATGTCTGACCGCCGTTTTGGTCAGGTGTTCCGCAGCCGCTGGTGACTGAGGGCTGTGGTTTAATTGCAGGATTGGAAAAACTGTGCACCTTTTCAAATGACTGGTTGACCGTTCGCAAACGTTGGCTAAACCTGTGTTCCTCAGCGCAAAACAGGTTATATCCTTCTAAATATTCCACTAATTGTTTCAAAATAATTATGCTCTAGAATTTTACATACTGTGCTCGTAATGAAATTAGAATGGAATAGAACTGGCGTGGAATGAAACAAAATTGCAATAGGAATGGAATGAAAAATCATTGTGCCATGAGGATATCAACAACTGATTTCTGTGGAACACACGCTATTACATGCAATGTGGATGAAGGTTCAACACTCATTAAAACTAATCGCTGCCTTCTACTGACATATTGACACATGTACAGTCTTTTTCAAACTTAGGGGAAATCTCGGAGCGCATTGCATCACGATGCGACGAGCGCTGGAGTCGGGTGCCGGAAGCAGCTCGCGCAGGCGCAGACGCTCGAGGCGCGTTATCATGAACCGCGTCGACAGCTCGACGCAAGATAACGCGCCTCGAGCGTCTGCGCCTGCGCGAGCTGCTTCCGGCACCCGACTCCAGCGCTCGTCGCATCGTGATGCAATGCGCTCCGAGATTTCCCCTAAGTTTGAAAAAGACTGTACATGTTTATCTTTCACCTGTGACCGCTTTTCACCGGCTATCAAATGTTAAACGTTATCGCTAGGCGCAGGACGCGCCTGCATGTATTGGAACGGGAACAAACAGCGCTAGGACGGGACGAAGTGAATAGACAGACAAGGCGCTGAACTAACAACCACTGGTTTATACCTGGGAAAGCAATATATACTGTAACGTGGCAAAGAGGAGATAGAAGAGGAGGAGAACGAAGAACTCAGCAGCAGCCACGTTATGTCACCTTTCCCACCATAGTTTTCTTTTATTCATTTATTTCTTTTTTAACCTATTATATTTCGTCTTTCCTTTTTTTTTCTTCTCCTCTCACAAAATCTTCCTTTCTAAACTCCAGTATTGAATTCGCTAATTCCCTTGTTTTTATGCACGGAACATAACCACCCGATTCATGGCCAATCCCCCACTGTGGGTATACGCCACAACCACTCAGGTCAACAACAACAACAACAACAACAACAACAACAACAGCCACGTCTACATTTCGGTGGCGACATCGTGGCAACCTCTCATCCATCCTGATCTTCACCTCTGAATAAACATCGATCATCCGTAACAGTTTTTGGTGGAAGGTGCTAGGTACCCCCGACCACCACGCAACACGGACAACACGCTTCTCCAAACTCCTGGTCTGCGCCGAAGCCACCGAATCGCTGGATTGCCCGCATTACTTCCTGTGTTTCAGATGTCCCACACCGAAGCCAACACTCGCACGGAACCAGCGGCATCTTCGACCCAAACGATGGCTAGTCCGTGGCAGCGCCAACATCTGGTAGAGCCTCGCACATTCGGAGGGAAGCCCGGCGAGGACGTCGAAGAATGGCTTAACCACTACGAACGGGTGAGCAAGCACTATCGTTGGGACAGCGTAACGCGACTCTCCAATGTAGTCTTCTTTCTGATGGACACGGCGCTCGTGTCGTTCGATAACCACGAGGAAACTCTGACAACGTGGGATCGTGTTACGTCCGAAATCAAGGAGCGCTTCGGAGATTCAATCGCAAAGAAGAAGCAGGCCGAGCAAGCGCTCCTTCAAAGAGCTCAAGTTACGGGTGAGACGTGCATGACCTACATCAAAAACGTGCTCAAACTACGCAGGACGGCCAATCCTCGTATGTCAGAGGAGGACAAAGTTGGCCATTTGTTGAAATGGATCGCGGAGGACGTTTACAACTTCCTCATCGGTAAAGAGAATCTTGGCTCAGTCGCCGACGTAATACGTCATTGTCGTACCTTTGAGGCTCTCAAACTGCGCCGCATAATCCCATAGTTTGGCCGGCTAGCAAACGTAACAGCTGTTGCAAGCATTGAAGACGACATCCCATCAGCCGATCTCGCGACGACCATTAGACAGATTGTTAGAGAGGAGCTACGTCTTTGCACGGAATTGAACAATGAGATCCGTGATAGTCAACTTCCGTACAATCCTCCACCAGCTCCCCATTCCATCGCTGCAACGACTGTCGAGGAGTACCGCTCGAGAAGGCCAATGAGAATGCAACAGAACTACCACCGGAAAACCGGCAACGAGCGTGCTAAGGGATATGCCCGTTGTTCAGCAACGGCCTACTCGGAGCCACGGACATACCCATCCTACCCGAACGCTAGCCGCGAGCCTCTCGTGTGTTATACCTGCGGTGTCACAGGACACATCTCTCGATTCGGTCGTCAGCGTCGTTGGGCACCGAGGTGCTACGAGTCCAAGCCAACGTCCTATGGCACTGAACGTCCTAACTTCGACAATTCCTGGCCTCCACGCTCCTTTACTTCGTCGACGACCTTCCCCATCAACAGTCCTCTGCGGAATTACCGCAGCGACTCGCCCGTTTCAGACCGCAGTCTCACTCCACCTTCTTCACGTCAACGTCGCTTTCCTCAACCGAGGCGACGTTCATTCTCACCACCGTCGTCGGAAAACTAGACTGCGCGGCCGATGAAGGTAAGATCGCCAGACTCGACACGACACTGATACCTCCACCGGTTACAATGCTGAGAAACAAAGTGGAAGTGACAATTGATGGCATATGTACAATGACATTGGTGGACACCGGGGCTATGAGATCTGTTATGAGCCTTTCTTTCAAGAACTGGCTTCGACGCAGAGTGATGTTTTCCCTCGACACGCATGCTAAATTCCGCGGAGTAATCGGTGAAATATTTCGTCCCCTTGGTGTTTGTGCTGTGAATGTGTTTTTGGCGGACAAGTATTATTTAACCAAGTTTGTGATTTTGGAACGCTGCACGCACGACTATATACTAGGGATACACTTTCTGCAAACCGGCAGGGCTTCAGTCAGTTGTGGTGCTGGCGAGCTTTCGATAAATAGCGGAAAACCTGGGGTCGATGCTTGTTAGGATCCGTCATTATCAGACCCCGTGAATCAACAACCCGCTGGACAAAAAACGTTTGCCGTTGCTGAGGGAGTGACGCTGCCTCCGTGGTCTTCAGCACCGGTATCCGTCATCGCCTCTTGTACAGACGCTTCATTTGACGCCGTGGTACAACCCTTTGGCGATTCTTGTGGGAAGAAAAACCTTCTGGTACACAATAGTATTGTATCAGTGAACAATGGTAGCACGTTTTTGTGGACGTTAAATTGTTCTGCCGTCCCTGTGCGTGTTCCCGAACACATGAAGATTGCTGTCTTCGACGACGTCACATGCTCTTCATCGATGATCGTCACGGACGAGGGTTCCACTTGCCCTTACGAGCAGAAAATTCTACGCATGGTCAGCAAGTCTTTGTCTTCACGTGAACGGGACACCTTAGCATAACTGATAGCCCAGTATGCTTCCGTGTTCTACTTCTCTCAAGATGAGCACCGTACAACTATGTAATCCTCGCGTGCTCGTCATCGCATTGACACAGGATCGGCACATCCTCTTCGGCAAACGCCCTAACGAGTGTCTTCGTCAGAGCGCAAGATTATTGCGGACCAGGTACAAGAGAGGCTGAGGAAAAATGTCATTCAAGAATCATCAAGCCTGTGGCCCGCAGCTGTCATGCTGGTAAAGAAAAAGATGGCTCGTGGAGATTTTGTGTTGATTATAGGCGACTAAATGCAATTAACAAGAAGGATGTGTACCCACTTCCGCGATTTGACGACGTAATAGACTGCCAACATTCTGCGTCCTACTTTTCGTCCCTCGATCTGTGTTCAGGCTATTGGCAGATAGCCTGTGGATCACGCTGAGAAAGAGAAGACCGCCTTTGTTACGCCGGACGGTTTATTCGAATTTATTGTTATGCCATTCGGGTTCTGCAATGCGCCCGCAACGTTCGAGAGATCCATGGACACAATTCTCCGCGGTCTAAAGTGGGAAATATGTCTTTGCTACCTGGATGATGCTGTTATTTTCGCCCGCACTTTTGAGGAGCATAACGAGCACCTTAGCCTGGTTCTGAAATGCATGGAGAAAGCAGATTTGATTCTCAACTCTGGAAAGTGTAGGTTTGGGGAGCGACAGACATTAGTACTCGGTCACCTAGTCGTCAAAGATGGAGTCAGACCTGACCCCCGCAAGATTGAAGCGGTCAGTGCCTTCCAGCCTCCGCAGTCAGCGTGGGAACTGTGCAGTTTCCTGGGACTCTGTTCTTATTTCCGTCGTTTTGTCCCAAAATTCGTCGACGTTGTCCACCCGTTGACGCGTCTGTTGCAGAAAGGATGTATCGTTCGACTGGACACCAGAATGTGAGTCATCGTTCCGTCAACTTAAATTCTTACAGAGGTCAGACCCCACCCTGCGTCATTTTGATATGTGTTCCCCTACCGAAGTTCATACTGACGCCAGCGGAATAGGCATTGGAGCGGTACTTGCTCAACGGCGAAACGACGCCGAACATGTTGTTGCCTATGCCAGTCGTTGCTTAAGCAATGCTGAGCGAATTGCACAGTCACTGAGCAGGAATGCCTTTTAGCTGTTTTTGCTTTCATACATTTCGCTGTTACATCTATGGTCGCCCATTCAGCATAGTCACTGATCACCATTCATTATGCTGGCTGGTCAGCCTTCGGGATCCGTCAGGTCGTCTAGCACGGTGGGCCTTGCGACTCCAAGAGTACGACTTTGTAGTGAAATACAGAAGCGGCCGCCGGCATGCTGACGCCGACTATCTCTCCCGCTTACCACTGCCAACGGCAAATTCTGAAGAAGACACCTTCGATGACTGTCTGGCCGCTATTGCACCTGAATTTCCGGACGCGACCATCTTCCAGGAAAATCGACGCAACTACGTCAATCTGGAACGTCTTTTCGTGATGGCCCTGAATCCGAAAGGCAGTGGTGGTTTTTCCATACGTGACAGCTTGTTATATAAAACCAACCACTCTGCAAGTGGCGCCCGCTTTCTTCTTGTAGTCCCGGAGAGTTTCCGTAGTGCTGTGCTACATGCCATGCATGATGGTCCAACATCAGGTCATCTTGGATTCGCCCGTACGCTACAGCGTGTGCAAGAGCGATTTTACTGGCCTCACATGCGTCAAACAACAAACCAATATGTGGCTCGTTGTGACCAATGCCAACGGCGGAAACGACCTTCAACCGCCCCACCAGGTCTTCTGCAGCCGTTGATTCCCCCTCACGCACCTTTTGAGAAAGTAGGCGTGAACCTCCTGGGCCCATTCCCACGGTCATTGAATAACAATCGATGGATCATCGTTTGTGTAGACCACCTTACACGCTACACAAAGACCGCAGCAGTGCCGTCATCTACCACTGTTTGCGTCGCTGCTTTCTTGTTGCATTATGTCGTCCTACGCAATGGCCCACCTGCATGGCGTGATCATAAGTGATCGTGGTCGTCAGTTCGGGGCCGGCGTTGTTGAAGAGCTGCTTCAGCTATGTGGAACACAATTTCGTCACTCAACGCCGTACCGTCCGCAAACCAACGGTCTTGTTGCTATGTGGAACACAATTTCGTCACTCAAAGCCGTACCGTCCGCAAACCAACGGTCTTGTTGAACGCACAAATCGAACTTTGACGAACATGCTATCCATGTATGTGTCCTCTAACCACAAGAACTGGTATGTTGTGTTGCCATTCATAACATACGCCTACAACACTGCGAAGCCTGAGACAACGAATTACAGCCCTTTCTATCTGCTTTATGCTCGATCGCCGCGGAGCTTCCTCGACACGATTTTGCCGTTTTCTCTGGACGCTTTTTCTCTGGATCGATTTTGACAGAAGTCTCATTTCTCTGGACCGATTTTGACAGAAGCCTCATGGGCTGCCTCCGACCGACCAGCGTAACTAAAGTATTTCGCTTTATAGAAGATTTGCTTGTGCTACACAAAACTGACGGAAGAGGCCAACTCTGGCGTGCAAAGAAATTTGGACATCTTCCAATTGCGAACTCCACGGCTACAATTTGTAAATTGCAATATGGGCCATCAGGTAATTAGTTAAAAACTTAATTCGTGCATTTTCTGTTATTTATTCGATTAGGCATTTCAATTCCTATTGCAAGTAATGTCAGCCTCTTCGAGTACACCAGCGCATCAACTAGAATTGTGCTATCTGCCGCAGGCAACCTTTAAGAATTTTTGAAAGTGTTCGCTGAAACACCCTGTATATTGCCACGAGCGGCGATCCTGTGGTCGGTGCTTGGACGACGACGACGGTATGGCTTTCTGGTGTGCACCCGCTCGCCTTACCATTGATGTAGCGTTGTGCGCCTTACCTTGTAAATATGTCCATTATACCTATAATCTCCCCGTAACATCATTGGTGGAGATGCGGGGAAGCTCCCTACAACACCGGGAACTGAATCTTCGCAGCGGACGGCGCGTTGCTGCCCCCATAATGTCCGACCAAGCGACCTAGTGAGAGCAAGGCCCGTCACCGGCCATTCTTTTGCACCCTCGTGATCCCGGGACATTCAACGGCACAAGCGGCGTGGACGTCGATGAATGGCTGGCAATGTATGAGTGCGTCAGCCGCACTAACAAGTGGGACCCGACGATAATGCTTGCGAATGTCATCTTCTATTTGCGGGACACTGCGCGACTCTTGTTAGAGACGCGTGAGGCAGATCTGACAAGTTGGGACGTCTGTAAGTAGAAATTACGCGATTTATTTGGGAGACCTATCGGACGACAACTAGCGGCAAAGCAGGAACTCGCAATTCGTGCTCAGACGTCCACAGAGCCGTACATCGCCTATATTCAGGACGTGTAGTCTCTGTGCCACAAGGTCGACAAGGACATGCCTGAAGCGGACAAAGTGGGACACGTACTGAAAGGCATAGCCGATGACGCATTCAATCTGCTACGTGTAAGAACTGCTCTACAGTGGAGTCAGTCATCGCTGAATCTCGTTTTGAGCAGGCCAAAAGTCAGCGTATCACTCACCACTTCGACCGACTTCCCAATACGGCTGCCACGTTCTTATGCGAAGGTTTAGCCACGCTTCGGCAAGCGCAAGCTCCAGAAAACGTCACCAAGATCGTCCGCGGAGAACTCGAGGCCATGCCACCCTTTACCCCTCCTGACGGTATGCAAAGCCACAACCTGGCTACAATTTCGCTATTTCAGGTCGTGGTTCGCCAAAAGGTCGCGCATATGGGCATTTACCCACTGTCCCGCTCGCCCCAACCTCGCCGCTCCCGGTCTCCCTTTGACCGCCTCTCAGAAAACTAGACAGTGCAGCCCCCGGAGGTGACGCTGCATTTACGACCCGGCCTGAAAGTCCTCTGACTGTCCCTCATAACCCGATGCAACCTTCTTGAAGTTCTAGTTGATGGTGTGGCAGTTACAGCTCTTGTTGATACTGGCGCACAAATTTCAGTAATGAGCTCTAGCCTCCGGCGCCGCCTCCAGAAAGTCCTGATGCCCGCAGCTTCACCTACTGCCCGAGTCGCCGATGGGAGTGCACCTGCCGGGATAGGAATGTGTACTGCACGCATCACCATTTCTGGCCCCCACCATCGCTTCTTTTTGCTGTTCTAGAACAGTACCCCATGACATCATCCTTGGAATCGACTTTCTGTCCACCCACGCTACCCTTATCGACTGCTCCGCGGGACTTCTCCAGCTAGAACTTCCTTCGTGCTCCGACATGTCGATGATGGCCCACTCCGCCTACGCTCCATCGAGTTGAAATTCGACTGCCTCCGCAAGCCGCAATATACGACCAGCTTTCAGCCTTTCAGCGCCTCCCCGACGGCGACTACGTTGCCTGCCGTATTCCTGAGGTCGCCATGACACGCAACGTCATGCTGTGGTGGGTGCTTGGACGATGACGACAGTGTGGCTTTCTGGTATGCACCCGCTCGCCTTGCCATTGCTGTAGCCTTGTGCGCCTTACCTTGTAACTATATCCATTGTATATATAATCTCCCCGTAACAATATTATAGGTTGTAACCGCGGTAAACATATATGTGCGATGCACAGGAAGTATTTCGATAGCTTACTGCGAACGTCCTCATGTAGCTTCTTGTTAAGGGAGGTTCCCAGGCGATCAAGAATTGATACATCATCAGCTAAGCAGAAATTGTGCTCCTCCACAGTGTGATTTTTGGTTCATTCGTGAAATGTACCGAAAAAATTATATTTAACAGCGAAGTTGTTATAGCCAGCCGTAATTTGTGCTCCGTACACAGAAATTATAATCATCCGCAACGAAATCATCCGCAATGAAATAAACTTTCTTGTCGAGACAGGATTCGAACCCGCGTACCCACGGTTTCAAGGTGAGCGTCGTAACCACTAGACCATACAGCCTTTTTTTTTTTTCTTTATTGTCTCATGTGCAAATTCACTCATTTATCAACAGCCCAGTTCAACGAAGTAGCACGTGAAAATCATATGTAACATTTACCAACCAGCATTATTGCAATCACATCAAAATTCTCTTAATGTTGCCAAAGGTTCTAACCTTGACAACCACTCCGGGGCGCATTCATGCACTTTCTGCACCTCCAGAAAGGCATTTATACTCTCTCGGAAGTACATTCGCGCAGGTCGTGCGTCTGGGTCACAGTAAAGCCCGCCATTCTGCGCGCCAGATAC